>NC_134269.1:11717903-11815403 GCF_031893055.1 Leptodactylus fuscus | reverse complement strand
GTAGAACTAAAGCCTACTGTCATATATAAGAGGAGTCTCTGCTTTCATAGGGCACCAGAAGCAAGTTTCTAGGTTTTGTAATGCCCAAAGTAAACCTGTTTGAAGTCACCCCCCCACCCTACCCTTATTCTTCGTCCATTACACACAAGACTGTAGCCAGCAAGAAGCAGGGACAGATCTCAACACTGAAGCAATGGAAAGAATAAAGGATTTCACAGAAAGGAGACAAAATTCACTCAAAGTATATTACAAAATTTTAATACTGCCTGAAAATCAAAGGTTATCAGCAAGTTGATTTAGACTTTAAGGTTCCATGTACACGCTCCGAATGTGCCATCCAAGGGTGCGACCGATGGGCTGTTCCATTGAAAACAGATCAGGTCCTATCCTGTACTGTTTCATCGGAACGGAATGGATTGGAAGATCCCAAGGATAGCATTCGGATGTCATCCAAGTGCACTCCAATACAAAATCGTCCTCACCCCATACACACTTGGTCGTGTGCATGGGGTCTTTGCCTCCGCATGAGTTGGAACACTTCCTTAACAGTTCTTTTCCATTGAACCACACCACCACCCCACTATCTTATTTCCAGATCCCAGTACGCCCTCCTCGTGCAGACACCCTCTTCAGAGGTTTGGATGGACCAGGACGACGTTGATTGGACAGTGCCTTCAATGAAGAAAGGGAAGAGGATAAGACTGTAGAAGACAAAATACAACACTCCCGCACTCATGGGTCTTGAGGATACTTACCTCTTTCTTCACGGCTTCGGGTCCTTTAGCAAGATTTTTCTTGGGATGGGTTGGAAGTTTGGAGACCTCTTGATCCTTTTCATCTGATCTAAATGCGAAGGATGAAGTTGGATAAGAGATACGAGATGAAAGTCCATACTATGCCTATATTCTGGGAAGTGAAATTACCTGGTAAGTGGCTGGCCTCCTCTGCTTTGGAGAGACTGGGACAAGGCGGTCACATCTAGAAGAAGAGAGAATAACTTTCGAGAAAATATGCGACAGCCTAATTCCCTGTTCGCACCACCATCATCCAAGACCATGGCTCACCCCATCATACTAGTCCATGGACTTACCAGGGTTGACGTGATACAGTCCTTTATCCAATTCATTCAAGGGGTCTCCTGGAGTCCGGTCAAGTAACTTCGAGAGACAGGAATTGGTCGGGTAAGTAATTGGACGTGTATAGACCTATCAACCATCTTACCATAATACACACTAATAACGAGACCTCACCATGCGTATGTAGTATTGCAGAATAGGATTTGGGGTGGCTTGATCTTCTCCAACCCAGTGTGATGGGGTCTCCTGGGTTTTTATGGAAGGCTCTTCAAGAAAGGGGTGCTCTGGGGAGCTTTGGGGAAGAGTTGTGGACACTAAGGGAGGAGAGAACACAAATACGTATGAATGAACGGCGATCTCTTGATCTCACCCCCCCACTGTTACACGAAACCCTCCTGCGGATATCTCTGCTCATTAGCGCGAACTCCCTGCCATGTCTTGTAAATAAATCATTTCCTTCAAGTTCTCTGAATTAACTTGTTCTTTGCCAACGGCACACAATTCACACAGAACCAAATACCCCAAAGGTAGCTGAAGAGATATCGCAGCAGTGAACGGACCTCAACGCAAGTGTCAGATGACAACGTAGCCACCTTGTCTGCCATGTTACATACAGTCATTATAGACCAAAATACACCCCTAGACCTTCCTTAAAAATGTAGAAATGTTTACTTGAAGGAGTTGTCTGATCTTGGAGGTTATAGAGGGGGTTTGTTAAATTGGAACACACTTAAAACCAAAGGGTAGGGGTACTAGGAAGGGTGACAAGTCACTCAGAAGAATGGGCAGTGTGTAATCGGAGGAGATCCTAGAAAGAATCTGAACACTGAGCATTCGTTTGGCCATTTTACCAGATATCTCGGAGTTCTGCCGGTTACAGGTCAAGAAAGCAACCACGCGCACGCCCAAAGAATCTTCTAGATACTCTTCCACCACCAATTCTAGTCCGGGGAACGTTGGGACTTTCTGTCCAGACCAGGCACATTATGGACTGTTTATTATACATTAGTCTGACAGCTATAAACCCTCTAGCTTATGTAATCCGAAAGCGATTTTTTTGAGTCTCATATTAAAGGGGTTCTCCAAGATGGACAGGTCATGGTCTAGGCTTAGTATTAAGACCTGGGTGAATTAAGTGGTAAAATGCGTATAAGCGCCTTTCCCCCCCGACAATTGGTCTGTCTACATTCACCCGATGTACGAGGGTTTGCTTGTTCATTGGGTGATCAGCTGAATTTAGGAGGATTAAAGGGATTCAATTATTAAAATGCATATTTTTCTCACTAAGACGTAGGAATAGCCTTAAGAAAGGCTATTCTTCTCCTACCTTTAGATGTCTTCTCCACGCCACCGTTCGGTAGAAATCCCGATTTTTGTCTGTATGCAAATGAGTTCTCTCGCAGCACTGGGGGCGGGCCCAAGCGCTCAAACAGCACTGGGGGCGTCCCCAATGCTTCAAGAGAAATCTCCAGCGCCGCCTCTGTCTTCTTCCGGCGTTGGCTTCAAACTTCTAGGCATGCCTTGGGCAGAGCCAACTGCGCATGCCTGTGGCCATTTTCTCGTGGCTGCTTACCCCAGCTTACGGTCGAAGCGGCCGTGTGCAGTCGGCTCTGCTGGAAGCCTGATGGCAGAGCCGACTGCACATGCGTAGACGTTTGACCCCAGCACCGGAAGAAGACGCAGGGAGAGGCCGTTCCAGACGAAGATGGAGGCGGTCCTGGAGATTTCTCTCGCCGCATTGGGGACGCCCCCAGTGCTGTGAGAGAACTCATTTGCATACAGAAAAAAACTGGATTTCTACCAAATGGTGGTGCGGAGAAGACATCTAAAAGGAGAAGAATAGCCTTTCTTAAGGCTATTCTGCCATGTTAGTCAGAAGAAATAGCATTTTAATGATAAGATCCCTTTAATAATTCCAAAATTTTTGACCAAGGTAATAAAAGGGATCCAAGTAAATGTCAGTCTGCACTGCGTGACTCCAACCAAGTGCTGGTCAGAAAACTTCAGTGTGGCCTCTCTGTTGCATTTCCATCCCCCAGCAAATCCTTTCTCTCCGCTTAGCCTGGATTTTCTATGTCCTGAGGACTCGAAGCGACTCCGATGGCAAAGACTGTGATGTCATATAATACTGAATTAACAGAGACGTTGAAATGCAAGAGAAGGGGAAGGCGAGATCCCGACAACTTATACAGCACAGGCCACATCTTTCCCGGAAAGTTGCTGCTTGGAGATGAGCAGTAGCTCTCCAGGTTCTCCATTACCAAGGCGTATTTACCTCAGTCTATTTCCTCTTACTGCCCTTGTAATGACATCAGCATTCTGTGAGTCTGTATTAGACTTGTGTGTATATACTGCAGAACTACAAAGAGAAGGAGAACCCTCGCACTAAAGTCATATTTGCAATTTGTTTGGAAATGGCTTTTAACCCTTCCCAGATGGATGGGTAGCAGTAATTGCTTCTCTAAGATCATTGCTGATGTCTTTCCTCCTCTCCTTTAGCTTCAAAACCCGCCTGCTCCAGACTAGCAAACTGCTAAAACTGCTGCTTTTATAGGAGTTGGCCACACATGCAAATGATAAAATATCAAGGCCATTTGATAAGTAGCCCTGGCCGCTACTTGCCTTCTTAAAGGGATATTGGACTTCTTTCGCTACTGGTTAAAAAACCCTATACAAGCAGTAAGGGTTAAGTAATTTTGTTTAACATAGATATGTTGGAATTTGTCACGTAATATTGTTCTTAAGTCAGATTTGCTTAATTTTAAGACAGTCTATGGACCCAATTTTTTTTTTAAACGTCCCGATATGTAAAACCACAGAACTCAAGCAGGGTGAACTTTGTTTTTACAAGACTGTATATCCAATAAGAGGCTGTCACTGTAATTTGGATATGCGCTGGTCTCTCCTATACAGTCAACAGGTGCATTGTAAGCTCTTGTAAGACCTCTAAGCCTCTTAAAGACCTTCTAAAAGTAATGTTTGTTTACAAAACATTTTACATGAAACATATGGGGGGAGGGGATGGATTTATGAAGGATCGTGAAGCTCATACTCACCAGTTCCAGTCATTGTGCCATCTGCATATGGCTCCAGGGGAAAAAACCCATGATGGCTACTGAAGCTGTGACTCAGCTCTTCGACTTGCATTGGGTAGAAGCTTTCTTCTGGGTCAGGGACTCTGTGACTTGGTAGGCGATGACTTCCTGGGTTCTCTGGAAATGCCGAAGGGATTCTAAAGTCTTGGCTGTGTCCTTGGAAGGACATCTTGGATATGGGACTGAGGTTAGGAATCGTTAGCGGAGCCTGATCTAAGCTAGAGAAGGTAATAGGATTACTAGACTGTGGTCTACTGGTGGTCCGACTTATACCTTCCTTAGTAAGGTCATGAGTTTGGACCGTGGTACTGTTTCTTTGGTTTAATGGCTGGTTCAGGTATGCGTCTGAACTCTTGAATTGGCCGTGGCCAGAGTAGCTGATGACATTTTTCTCTGACGTTTGTTGGCTACTTCCCATGAGTGACTGAAGGATTCCATCTATTTGGTGGCCACCCCTTGACACAAGGGTCTCGTTTCTTGCCATAGAGTGATCGCTGGTGTTCGTGTGTTGGACGGTCCAAACCATATTAATGTTGCTGGTCTCTGGATAGAGCAAATTTTGGCTTTTATCCACCATTACTTGATCACTGGGTTCCCTTCTATACTGGCCAGCAATATAATTCCTTATTGCCTCACTAGCTATCATCTCCTGGAGTGTATGGAGGTCTCCAGTCTTAAACAGGCTAGTAGTATCTGTTACTCCCGGGGCTCTCTCTGATTGACCAATATGGCCACTCACTTGGGTATTCCCTGAAGAGTCTTGGCCCCCAGTGTAGTTACCCACAGTCGCCTTGTTGCTCACGTGTGCGCCATCACCCATAAATCGGAGACTTGTTTCCTTTACAAGGCTCGCTCCCATGGCACTTTGGCTTCTTTCATCCATAATTCGGCTGAAGTTGATTAAGTCGGAGCCACTGCTATTGGTAAGAGGTCTACTGCCAACGTGCCTGCTCCCCTGACTATCTTCTAGACGTTGGCAAGAGCTGGCAGTGGTTTGTAGGCCACTCCTGTGAGGATGTCCACCAGTCTCTTTATCGGAGCCTGTATTTTCTTTCACGTATCGGCTACCGATCCCGGTCAGGCTCTCAGCTCCGACTAGGCCTTGCCTTGCGTGGACGCTGGTCTCCTCACCATAGACGCCTTCTCTTGTGGTCTGTTCAGACGTCTCTGTGGTTTCATGGTGGGCAGTAATCGAGGAGCTCTCAGGGGGAACCTATACAGTCACGGAAACATAGATTATGGTTTCAAAAAGGGCAAAAAACATAGTAAAACGTTCCGTGAGATGAGAAAATTTCACATTTGCCAGACAAAACTGCTGGAAGAGGGAACGTAATCCTACAGAGTAGGCATGTCAAACATGCGGCCCTTTACAGGCATATCTGCGGCCCGCACAAAAGTCTCAAACTTTGTCTCTTTGTCTTTGACTTTTGTGCGGGCTGCAGATGTACAAAACTCACGATCAGCACTTCCGGTCTCCCTGCTCCGCCCCCTCCTCCCTCCGCTCCGCCCCCTCCTCCCCACACGCCGGGTGACGTGGCCACGTAATCAGGCCCGTACCCGACGTGTGCCTGCGTCCTACGCGGTCTCACAAGACTGCTGTGCAGGCTGAAGAGCAGAAGCAGGTAAGCTTCTGCAGAAGAAATTGTGATTTTTCAAGTATTTAAATATTTAGGGGATAAATACTAGATTTATGATGATGGGGGGTTGGAGTGCTGGGGAAGGGTTGGAGTGCTGGGGAAGGGTTGGAGTGCTGGGGGAGGGGGGCTTTTTGATGTCTGTCTGGCCCTTCCTTGGGCTTGAGGACTGTTTTTTTTTCCCACCCACTTTGTAATTCTTTCACTTGGGGGTTAATTGGAGCATTACAGTCTGTAGTGCTCCTATTAACCCCCAAGTGCAAGAATTGCAAGTGGGTGGGGAAAAACAGTCCTCAAGCCCAAGGAAGGGCCAGACTGACATCAAAAAGCCCCCCTCCCCCAGCACTCCAACCCTTCCCCAGCACTCCAACACAATAATGGTGTCTGCCAGCTTTAACTGAGGTGCCATTTTACCGGCAATCGCAGGCACCCGGAGCAAGATTCGGGGCCTGCGTGCATTTTTACGGCAGCCGGGAGCCTTGTGAGGCTCCAGCCTGTCATTCTATCCTTTCTACTGTAGGCTACTCTATGTAGCCTGCAATAGAAATGCCGGATTTTTGCGATGCATGGTATTAGTGATCAGTCCCCTAGGCCCTAGCTATTAGCTGCTGTGTGCGGCCCTCGCAACAACCTCGTTACTCATGTGGCCCTCGGGGTACCCTGAGTTTGACATGGCTGCTGCAGAGTATTTTGGGGAGATGTACGTGTGATAGGGAAATGTATAGGTGGCCATACAACCCTGCCAATAGCTATTCCTCCCTACATACAGACGTAGCTCGGCTGAGCATGCTTGTGTCCTCCGTGGTGAGGAAGGAATAGTTGGGGCATCTCCTTTGAGAACAAATGGCTTGTTTTAAACCAATGTAGATCTAAATCGGTTATTGAGGAAGGGGATGTATGTGCGGGGGGCCATACACAAATCAGATGGATAACTGGGCCTGCCAACCTCCACCTTATTTATGTGGCTGCCTAAGGTCCCAGTCCCAGAAAACCTGGCCGATATACAAACCGGGGATTTGCCCGTGGGCACAGAGTCAGTCTTAAGCTAAAAAATCCAGACAGTGAGAACATATACACAAGAAGGGCCGACACCTTGGCATTGAGAACTCGTAAGGCCTGACTCCAGTGACTCTTCATAACATCCTGAAGCTGGGACAACGTTTCGGCTCTTTCACTCTCTAATCGTCGAAGTGACCGAGACAGTTCTTGACAGCGCTCCTCTGAGCGAGACAACCTTCAAAAGAAAAAGGGAAGGAGGTCAGAAGCCTGCCTTAAAGGGATTCTATCATTAAAATGCTATTTTTTTCTGGGTACCACGTAGGAATAGCCTTAAGAAAGCCTATTCTTCTCCTCCCTTTAGATGTCTTCTCCGCACCGCAAGTTCGGTAGAAATCCCGATTGTCGTCTGTATGCAAACGAGTTCTTTTGCAGCACTGGGGGCGTCCCCAATACTACGAGAGAAATCTCCAGCAATGCCTCCATCTTCTTCAGGAACGGGTCTTCTTCCAGCAGTGGCTTCAAACTTCTAGACATGAACAGAGGCCGTTCCAAAAGAAGATGGAGGCGTCGCTGGAGAGTTCTCTCGCAGCACTGGAGACGCCCCCAGTGCTGTGAGAGAACTCATTTGCATATCAGGATTTCTACCGAACGGTGGTGCAGAGAAGACATCTAAAGGGAGGAGAAGAATAGCCTTTCTTGAGGCTATTCCTATGTGGTACCCAGAAAAAAAATGCATTTTAATGATAGAATCCCTTTAAGGAGTTCCTGTTGTCTGAGGAGACGTTACGTAATAAGCAGTCTCAGGGGGAATTCTTTCTGGCTACGTGTCTAGTAGTTCTGCATTTTTTCTGCTAATTCTCAGTTGTCCCTTGTCTGGTGAATGTAGACTAGCTACTACTACGTCTCTCACAGACAGCTCACAGAAAAAACAGAAGATCCTGCTCCTTAACTCTCACTCACTCACTCACTCACTCACTCACTCACTCAGGAGCAGCACGGAGGACATTATAGAGCAGCACTGATCTCTGGGGTGAGAGAAAACTTACTATTAGCTTTAGCAGAGTGTCCCCTCCTTCTAATGGAGCAAGTAATCTGATCCCTATGTGAGCCGATTTTCAAATAAATACGTTTTGGGAGAGGAGACAGACTTGGCAAAGCGAGTCAGCAGTTGAGGGACTAGGGACAAGTGACTTTCTGACTTCCAGGCAGTGATCTATTTAGAGGGGAAGGTCTTTTTCATTAGTGATCAGACGACCATGACAGACAAGCATGAGGTGCGAGACTGACCTGAGCTCGTAGTCCATGACAAGGTCTCGGTGCCGTCGTTCTCGTTCCTGTAATTCGGACTTGAACTGGGACATCTGGCTGCACAGTTCCGCTTCGTGCTGAGAGGTGAGCTCCAGCAGCTGCTTTCTGAAGGTTGGAGAACACGAGTTATGGTTACAAGGATCCCAAGGAGTAACCCTGTAATTCTTCCCCTTTACCCTCTCAGGTCAGTACCGGTGCTGATCCCTGACCGCGCACAAGTGCTGGGCACTCTCTTCATGAATCGCGCCCAGTCTCTCAGTGACCACCTCTTCCAGCCTCATTTTGTGCTCACTTTCAATCCGCACTTTCTCCGATTCGTTGCGGGCCTACAAAGAAGAGGTGCAAAAGTGGTTGCAAGAGAGGACCAGAATTTGTGGTCACGTAGCCAGGCCACGCTGACCACCAGTCGTAGTACCACTGTAGTAGGTCGTCACCTTCTCTAGGTTGAGCTCCATCTGCAGAGTATCCGTTTCCCGGTGCGAAGTCTGCAGTTCCCGTTCCAAGCGCAGGACGTCGCCCTGCAGGGCGGTGAGCGCCAGCTGTAACTGCTGAGACTTCTGGATCTCCTGCTGAGACAACGCCTGAGGACAGAGGAGAAGGAAATAACCTTCATACAAGGGATCAATGATGGAAAGAAGGAAAAGAGGGCAAATATTCAGAGATGCGATGTCTGCCTCCATGGAAAGCAAAGGCAGGCAGAACCAGGGAGAATTTCAGGGCTTGGTTCTCCAGGCTTATCAATGGATGACCGGCACCCTCACTGACCAGCTGTTTTAAGAGACCACAAGCACAGCGCTGTACAATGTATAGAGGCTGTGCTAGGTACTGCAGCTCAGCCCCAATCACTTGAATGGGACTGAGCTGTGAACAGATATTCAATGGATGACCTAAGGCCACAGGGTATGGAGTTACCTTTTGTGCTTCCAGGTCTCTCAGCCCCCTCTCCTGCACCCGTCTGCACTCCTCCTGCAGCTCCTGCTCCTTCTCCTCCCAGGATCTCTGCTGCTCCTCCATACGGTGCTGTAACAATTCCAGCTCTCGTCTTTCTTGTGCTCTGGTTTCCTCCTCCGCTTCCCGCTCTGCTTGGAATTGTGACAATCGCGCCGTCTGCTCTTCGACCTGTAGGAAGGATATATTATGTTGGGACCAGGTGTGGCACCATCGAGCACTCCTCATGTTCTCCGTGAAGTCTCACCCTTCTCTGCAGCTCCATCTGTTTTTCCTTGGTGGCGCTCTTCTCCCGATCCAGCGAGTCCAGGGTCTCGGCCAGTTGCTTCTCCACTTGTATCAGGGCCTGGTGTATATGGGATAGTAGGAGTAAGGACAGAGCGTGGCTCAGTGGTTACAGGACTCTGTGTCCTCTAAACATTACAAGGTGGGTGGGAACCATCTACTGATCCTCCCTTGAGCATCTAAGGGGATATCCTCATGACAAGTATTTTAGGAACCTGAACCAACCAAATTCTATGGGATCCAATCTAAAGGGTATAGGGACAGCCTCATCACATACCAATATTTACAATTGATGACCTATCCAGGTGTCAAGATACCCCCGATCCTTAATTCATGATCTATTCTAAAGGATAGGTCATCAATTGAGAAGCCTGGACAAACCCCTTTAAGTGGGTTCTCTGGTAACCTGATCGTACAAGGATATCCCCCCGGCCTCGTCGTCTGCTCACCTCTTGGTCTCTGGTCCTGGCCCGCTCAGCCTCCTCCTTCTCCTCTCTGACACGACGCACGGACTCTTCTCTCTGACTCTCCTGCTGCTTCCAGCCTCCGACCACCAAGGCCAGGGTCTACGGACAGACACGTCACTTAGTCAGAAGATGGGCAACTTGCTCTAGCGCCACCTTTTGGAAGGGCATGCAAGGTCTAAGTCCCGCTACAGTGTAAAGTGGACTCTTTGGAAGAAACGTCTTTTTAAAGGGGACACATACTGATGACCTATACTGTGTGGGATCTGAGTATCGGACCCCCCAGATCACATACTGATGACCTATACTGTGCGGGATCTGAGTGTCTGACCCCACAGATGACATACTGATGACCTATACTGTGCGGGATCTGAGTATCGGACCCCCCAGATCACATACTGATGACCTATACTGTGCGGGATCTGAGTGTCGGACCCCACAGATCACATACTGATGACCTATACTGTGCAGGATCTGAGTGTCGGACCCCCCAGATCACATACTGATGACCTATACTGTGCGGGATCTGAGTGTCGGACCCCACAGATCACATACTGATGACCTATACTGTGCAGGATCTGAGTGTCTGACCCCACAGATGACATACTGATGACCTATACTGTGCGGGATCTGAGTGTCGGACCCCATAGATCACATACTGATGACCTATACTGTGCGGGATCTGAGTGTCGGACCCCCACTGATCACATACTGATGACCTATACTGTGCGGGATCTGAGTGTCGGACCCCATAGATCACATACTGATGACCTATACTGTGCAGGATCTGAGTGTCGGACCCCATAGATCACATACTGATCTATACTGTGCGGGATCTGATTGTCGGACCCCACTGATCACATACTGATCTATACTGTGCGGGATCTGAGTGTCGGACCCCCACTGATCACATACTGATGACCTATACTGTGCGGGATCTGAGTGTCGGACCCCATAGATCACATACTGATGACCTATACTGTGCGGGATCTGAGTGTCGGACCCCCCAGATCACATACTGACCTATACTGTGCGGGATCTGAGTGTCGGACCCCCACTGATCACATACTGATGACCTATACTGTGCGGGATCTGAGTGTCGGACCCCCACTGATCACATACTGATGACCTATACTGTGCGGGATCTGAGTGTCGGACCCCACAGATGACATACTGATGACCTATACTGTGCGGGATCTGAGTGTCGGACCCCCCCACTGATCACATACTGATGACCTATACTGTGCGGGATCTGAGTGTCGGACCCCCCAGATCACATACTGACCTATACTGTGCGGGATCTGAGTGTCGGACCCCCACTGATCACATACTGATGACCTATACTGTGCGGGATCTGAGTGTCGGACCCCACAGATCACATACTGATGACCTATACTGTGCGGGATCTGAGTATCGGACCCCACAGATGACATACTGATGACCTATACTGTGCAGGATCTGAGTGTCGGACCCCACAGATCACATACTGATGACCTATACTGTGCGGGATCTGAGTGTCGGACCCCACAGATCACATACTGATGACCTATACTGTGCGGGATCTGAGTGTCGGACCCCATAGATCACATACTGATGACCTATACTGTGCGGGATCTGAGTGTCGGACCCCACAGATCACATACTGATGACCTATACTGTGCGGGATCTGAGTGTCGGACCCCATAGATCACATACTGATGACCTATACTGTGCGGGATCTGAGTGTCGGACCGCATAGATCACATACTGACCTATACTGTGCGGGATCTGAGTATCGGACCCCACAGATCACATACTGATGACCTATACTGTGCGGGATCTGAGTGTCGGACCGCATAGATCACATACTGACCTATACTGTGCGGGATCTGAGTATCGGACCCCCCAGATCACATACTGACCTATACTGTGCGGGATCTGAGTGTCGGACCCCCCCACTGATCACATACTGATGACCTATACTGTGCGGGATCTGAGTGTCGGACCCCATAGATCACATACTGATGACCTATACTGTGCGGGATCTGAGTGTCGGACCCCACAGATCACATACTGATGACCTATACTGTGCGGGATCTGAGTGTCGGACCCCACAGATCACATACTGATGACCTATACTGTGCGGGATCTGAGTATCGGACCCCACAGATGACATACTGATGACCTATACTGTGCGGGATCTGAGTGTCGGACCCCACAGATGACATACTGATGACCTATACTGTGCGGGATCTGAGTGTCGGACCCCACAGATCACATACTGATGACCTATACTGTGCGGGATCTGAGTGTCGGACCCCATAGATCACATACTGATGACCTATACTGTGCGGGATCTGAGTGTCGGACCCCACAGATCACATACTGATGACCTATACTGTGCGGGATCTGAGTGTCGGACCCCATAGATCACATACTGATGACCTATACTGTGCGGGATCTGAGTGTCGGACCCCCACTGATCACATACTGATGACCTATACTGTGCGGGATCTGAGTGTCGGACCGCATAGATCACATACTGACCTATACTGTGCGGGATCTGAGTATCGGACCCCACAGATCACATACTGATGACCTATACTGTGCGGGATCTGAGTGTCGGACCGCATAGATCACATACTGACCTATACTGTGCGGGATCTGAGTATCGGACCCCCCAGATCACATACTGACCTATACTGTGCGGGATCTGAGTATCGGACCCCCCAGATCACATACTGACCTATACTGTGCGGGATCTGAGTGTCGGACCCCCCCACTGATCACATACTGATGACCTATACTGTGCGGGATCTGAGTGTCGGACCCCATAGATCACATACTGATGACCTATACTGTGCGGGATCTGAGTGTCGGACCCCACAGATCACATACTGATGACCTATACTGTGCGGGATCTGAGTGTCGGACCCCACAGATCACATACTGATGACCTATACTGTGCGGGATCTGAGTATCGGACCCCACAGATGACATACTGATGACCTATACTGTGCAGGATCTGAGCGTCGGACCCCACAGATCACATACTGATGACCTATACTGTGCGGGATCTGAGTATCGGACCCCACAGATCACATACTGATCTATACTGTGCGGGATCTGAGTGTCGGACCCCATAGATCACATACTGATGACCTATACTGTGCGGGATCTGAGTGTCGGACCCCATAGATCACATACTGATGACCTATACTGTGCAGGATCTGAGTGTCGGACCCCCACTGATCACATACTAATGACCTATACTGTGCGGGATCTGAGTGTCGGACCCCATAGATCACATACTGATGACCTATACTGTGCGGGATCTGAGTGTCTGACCCCACAGATGACATACTGATGACCTATACTGTGCGGGATCTGAGTGTCTGACCCCACAGATCACATACTGATGACCTATACTGTGCGGGATCTGAGTGTCGGACCCCATAGATCACATACTGATGACCTATACTGTGCGGGATCTGAGTGTCTGACCCCACAGATGACATACTGATGACCTATACTGTGCAGGATCTGAGTGTCTGACCCCACAGATGACATACTGATGACCTATACTGTGCGGGATCTGAGTGTCGGACCCCACAGATGACATACTGATGACCTATACTGTGCGGGATCTGAGTGTCTGACCCCACAGATCACATACTGATGACCTATACTGTGCGGGATCTGAGTGTCGGACCCCACAGATCACATACTGACCTATACTGTGCAGGATCTGAGTGTCGGACCCCACAGATCACATACTGACCTATACTGTGCGGGATCTGAGTGTCGGACCCCACAAATCACGTACTGATGACCTATACTGTGCAGGATCTGAGTGTCGGACCCCACAGATGACATACTGATGACCTATACTGTGCGGGATCTGAGTGTCTGACCCCACAGATCACATACTGATGACCTATACTGTGCAGGATCTGAGTGTCGGACCCCACAAATCACATACTGATGACCTATACTGTGCAGGATCTGAGTGTCGGACCCCCCAGATCACATACTGACCTATACTGTGCAGGATCTGAGTGTCGGACCCCCACTGATCACATACTGATGACCTATACTGTGCGGGATCTGAGTGTCTGACCCCACAGATCACATACTGATGACCTATACTGTGCGGGATCTGAGTGTCGGACCCCACAGATCACATACTGATCTATACTGTGCGGGATCTGATTGTCGGACCCCACTGATCACATACTGATCTATACTGTGCGGGATCTGATTGTCGGACCCCACTGATCACATACTGATCTATACTGTGCAGGATCTGATTGTCGGACCCCACTGATCACATACTGATCTATACTGTGCGGGATCTGATTGTCGGACCCCACTGATCACATACTGATGACCTATACTGTGCAGGATCTGAGTGTCGGACCCCACAGATGACATACTGATGACCTATACTGTGCGGGATCTGAGTGTCGGACCCCACAGATGACATACTGATGACCTATACTGTGCAGGATCTGAGTGTCGGATCCCACAGATCACATACTGATGACCTATACTGTGCGGGATCTGAGTGTCGGACCCCATAGATCACATACTGATGACCTATACTGTGCGGGATCTGAGTGTCTGACCCCACAGATCACATACTGATGACCTATACTGTGCGGGATCTGAGTGTCGGACCCCACAGATCACATACTGATGACCTATACTGTGCGGGATCTGAGTGTCGGACCCCATAGATCACATACTGATGACCTATACTGTGCGGGATCTGAGTGTCTGACCCCACAGATGACATACTGATGACCTATACTGTGCGGGATCTGAGTGTCGGACCCCACAGATGACATACTGATGACCTATACTGTGCGGGATCTGAGTGTCTGACCCCACAGATCACATACTGATGACCTATACTGTGCGGGATCTGAGTGTCGGACCCCACAGATCACATACTGACCTATACTGTGCGGGATCTGAGTGTCGGACCCCACAGATCACATACTGATGACCTATACTGTGCGGGATCTGAGTGTCGGACCCCATAGATCACATACTGATGACCTATACTGTGCGGGATCTGAGTGTCGGACCCCACAGATCACATACTGATGACCTATACTGTGCGGGATCTGAGTATCGGACCCCACAGATGACATACTGATGACCTATACTGTGCAGGATCTGAGTGTCGGACCCCACAGATGACATACTGATGACCTATACTGTGCGGGATCTGAGTGTCTGACCCCACAGATCACATACTGATGACCTATACTGTGCAGGATCTGAGTGTCGGACCCCACAAATCACATACTGATGACCTATACTGTGCAGGATCTGAGTGTCGGACCCCCCAGATCACATACTGACCTATACTGTGCAGGATCTGAGTGTCGGACCCCCACTGATCACATACTGATGACCTATACTGTGCGGGATCTGAGTGTCTGACCCCACAGATCACATACTGATGACCTATACTGTGCGGGATCTGAGTGTCGGACCCCACAGATCACATACTGATCTATACTGTGCGGGATCTGATTGTCGGACCCCACTGATCACATACTGATCTATACTGTGCGGGATCTGATTGTCGGACCCCACTGATCACATACTGATCTATACTGTGCAGGATCTGATTGTCGGACCCCACTGATCACATACTGATCTATACTGTGCGGGATCTGATTGTCGGACCCCACTGATCACATACTGATGACCTATACTGTGCAGGATCTGATTGTCGGACCCCACAGATCACATACTGATGACCTTTCTTTTGTAACCACACGTTTTATTTTATGGGTTTTTTTATGACTCCCGTGTACTGTCCTGCTTCATTTCCAGAGGAATCATTTTTTATGCCGTTACATAACAGTGGCCGCAGACATAACTACAGGCACAGTCACACAGCCGGAGGCGTATATATGTATCCCATGGTGGCCATGTGACTGAGCCCGCAGCGGCCATACACACCATACCATAAAGGTCACCTGGTCCAGCTGCTGGATCATACTGTCCTTCCTGCGGTCGGCCGCCAGCATCACCGACACCCTCTGCTGGAGCTCCAGCATCTCGTTCTGGAGGTTCTGGATGTGACGTTCCAGGTGCTGCACAGGGAGACACAGACGGACATTGGGGGAAGGTGTTTGGGTGAGGTGCGGGGTGGGGGGAGGGGACGCTGGGCAATTAGAAGAAAGCTGAGCTGCTTTTAATATGGACGGTCACCACGTGATGCGGTAACAGGATTACATCACACACAGGCTTATCCGCTGATCCAGAGTCATGACAGATGATGGAGTCAAGGGGAGGGGGGAGGGGCAGAGGAGAGAGAGACAGGTAAAGAGCAAGAGGAGGAGGAGGAGGATGGAGGAAGACGGCCTAGGGAAGGAGTGACAGACAGAAGGAACCTTACAGAGACTGCTGAAGGAGGAGAGAAAGAGGGGAGCGAGGCCGAGAAAGAGGAGAGAAAGAGGGGAGCGAGGCCGAGAAAGAGGAGAGAAAGAGGGGAGCGAGGCCGAGAAAGAGGAGAGAAAGAGGGGAGCGAGGCCGAGAAAGAGGAGAGAAAGAGGGGAGCGAGGCCGAGAAAGAGGAGAGAAAGAGGGGAGCGAGGCCGAGAAAGAGGAGAGAAAGAGGGGAGCGAGGCCGAGAAAGAGGAGAGAAAGAGGGGAGCGAGGCCGAGAAAGAGGAGAGAAAGAGGGGAGCGAGGCCGAGAAAGAGGAGAGAAAGAGGGGAGCGAGGCCGAGAAAGAGGAGAGAAAGAGGGGAGCGAGGCCGAGAAAGAGGAGAGAAAGAGGGGAGCGAGGCCGAGAAAGAGGAGAGAAAGAGGGGAGCGAGGCCGAGAAAGAGGAGAGAAAGAGGGGAGCGAGGCCGAGAAAGAGGAGAGAAAGAGGGGAGCGAGGCCGAGAAAGAGGAGAGAAAGAGGGGAGCGAGGCCGAGAAAGAGGAGAGAAAGAGGGGAGCGAGGCCGAGAAAGAGGAGAGAAAGAGGGGAGCGAGGCCGAGAAAGAGGAGAGAAAGAGGGGAGCGAGGCCGAGAAAGAGGAGAGAAAGAGGGGAGCGAGGCCGAGAAAGAGGAGAGAAAGAGGGGAGCGAGGCCGAGAAAGAGGAGAGAAAGAGGGGAGCGAGGCCGAGAAAGAGGAGAGAAAGAGGGGAGCGAGGCCGAGAAAGAGGAGAGAAAGAGGGGAGCGAGGCCGAGAAAGAGGAGAGAAAGAGGGGAGCGAGGCCGAGAAAGAGGAGAGAAAGAGGGGAGCGAGGCCGAGAAAGAGGAGAGAAAGAGGGGAGCGAGGCCGAGAAAGAGGAGAGAAAGAGGGGAGCGAGGCCGAGAAAGAGGAGAGAAAGAGGGGAGCGAGGCCGAGAAAGAGGAGAGAAAGAGGGGAGCGAGGCCGAGAAAGAGGAGAGAAAGAGGGGAGCGAGGCCGAGAAAGAGGAGAGAAAGAGGGGAGCGAGGCCGAGAAAGAGGAGAGAAAGAGGGGAGCGAGGCCGAGAAAGAGGAGAGAAAGAGGGGAGCGAGGCCGAGAAAGAGGAGAGAAAGAGGGGAGCGAGGCCGAGAAAGAGGAGAGAAAGAGGGGAGCGAGGCCGAGAAAGAGGAGAGAAAGAGGGGAGCGAGGCCGAGAAAGAGGAGAGAAAGAGGGGAGCGAGGCCGAGAAAGAGGAGAGAAAGAGGGGAGCGAGGCCGAGAAAGAGGAGAGAAAGAGGGGAGCGAGGCCGAGAAAGAGGAGAGAAAGAGGGGAGCGAGGCCGAGAAAGAGGAGAGAAAGAGGGGAGCGAGGCCGAGAAAGAGGAGAGAAAGAGGGGAGCGAGGCCGAGAAAGAGGAGAGAAAGAGGGGAGCGAGGCCGAGAAAGAGGAGA
This sequence comes from Leptodactylus fuscus, assembly GCF_031893055.1. Classification (NCBI taxonomy): domain Eukaryota; kingdom Metazoa; phylum Chordata; class Amphibia; order Anura; family Leptodactylidae; genus Leptodactylus; species Leptodactylus fuscus. The sequence goes on along the minus strand of NC_134269.1, from coordinate 11,797,765 downwards.
GAAAGAGGGGAGCGAGGCCGAGAAAGAGGAGAGAAAGAGGGGAGCGAGGCCGAGAAAGAGGAGAGAAAGAGGGGAGCGAGGCCGAGAAAGAGGAGAGAAAGAGGGGAGCGAGGCCGAGAAAGAGGAGAGAAAGAGGGGAGCGAGGCCGAGAAAGAGGAGAGAAAGAGGGGAGCGAGGCCGAGAAAGAGGAGAGAAAGAGGGGAGCGAGGCCGAGAAAGAGGAGAGAAAGAGGGGAGCGAGGCCGAGAAAGAGGAGAGAAAGAGGGGAGCGAGGCCGAGAAAGAGGAGAGAAAGAGGGGAGCGAGGCCGAGAAAGAGGAGAGAAAGAGGGGAGCGAGGCCGAGAAAGAGGAGAGAAAGAGGGGAGCGAGGCCGAGAAAGAGGAGAGAAAGAGGGGAGCGAGGCCGAGAAAGAGGAGAGAAAGAGGGGAGCGAGGCCGAGAAAGAGGAGAGAAAGAGGGTAGCGAGGCCGAGAAAGAGGAGAGAAAGAGGGTAGCGAGGCCGAGAAAGAGGAGAGAAAGAGGGGAGCGAGGCCGAGAAAGAGGAGAGAAAGAAGGTAGCGAGGCCGAGAAAGAGGAGAGAAAGAGGGGAGCGAGGCCGAGAAAGAGGAGAGAAAGAGGGGAGAGAGGCCGAGAAAGAGGAGAGAAAGAGGGGAGCGAGGCCGAGAAAGAGGAGAGAAAGAGGGGAGCGAGGCCGAGAAAGAGGAGAGAAAGAGGGGAGCGAGGCCGAGAAAGAGGAGAGAAAGAGGGGAGCGAGGCCGAGAAAGAGGAGAGAAAGAGGGGAGCGAGGCCGAGAAAGAGGGGAGCGAGGCCGAGAAAGAGGAGAGAAAGAGGGGAGCGAGGCCGAGAAAGAGGAGAGAAAGAGGGGAGCGAGGCCGAGAAAGAGGAGAGAAAGAGGGGAGCGAGGCCGAGAAAGAGGAGAGAAAGAGGGGAGCGAGGCCGAGAAAGAGGAGAGAAAGAGGGGAGCGAGGCCGAGAAAGAGGAGAGAAAGAGGGGAGCGAGGCCGAGAAAGAGGAGAGAAAGAGGGGAGCGAGGCCGAGAAAGAGGAGAGAAAGAGGGGAGCGAGGCCGAGAAAGAGGAGAGAAAGAGGGGAGCGAGGCCGAGAAAGAGGAGAGAAAGAGGGGAGCGAGGCCGAGAAAGAGGAGAGAAAGAGGGGAGCGAGGCCGAGAAAGAGGAGAGAAAGAGGGTAGCGAGGCCGAGAAAGAGGAGAGAAAGAGGGTAGCGAGGCCGAGAAAGAGGAGAGAAAGAGGGGAGCGAGGCCGAGAAAGAGGAGAGAAAGAGGGGAGCGAGGCCGAGAAAGAGGAGAGAAAGAGGGGAGCGAGGCCGAGAAAGAGGAGAGAAAGAGGGGAGCGAGGCCGAGAAAGAGGAGAGAAAGAGGGGAGCGAGGCCGAGAAAGAGGAGAGAAAGAGGGGAGCGAGGCCGAGAAAGAGGAGAGAAAGAGGGGAGCGAGGCCGAGAAAGAGGAGAGAAAGAGGGGAGCGAGGCCGAGAAAGAGGAGAGAAAGAGGGGAGCGAGGCCGAGAAAGAGGAGAGAAAGAGGGGAGCGAGGCCGAGAAAGAGGAGAGAAAGAGGGGAGCGAGGCCGAGAAAGAGGAGAGAAAGAGGGGAGCGAGGCCGAGAAAGAGGAGAGAAAGAGGGGAGCGAGGCCGAGAAAGAGGAGAGAAAGAGGGGAGCGAGGCCGAGAAAGAGGAGAGAAAGAGGGGAGCGAGGCCGAGAAAGAGGAGAGAAAGAGGGGAGCGAGGCCGAGAAAGAGGAGAGAAAGAGGGGAGCGAGGCCGAGAAAGAGGGGAGCGAGGCCGAGAAAGAGGAGAGAAAGAGGGGAGCGAGGCCGAGAAAGAGGAGAGAAAGAGGGGAGCGAGGCCGAGAAAGAGGAGAGAAAGAGGGGAGCGAGGCCGAGAAAGAGGAGAGAAAGAGGGGAGCGAGGCCGAGAAAGAGGAGAGAAAGAGGGGAGCGAGGCCGAGAAAGAGGAGAGAAAGAGGGGAGCGAGGCCGAGAAAGAGGAGAGAAAGAGGGGAGCGAGGCCGAGAAAGAGGAGAGAAAGAGGGGAGCGAGGCCGAGAAAGAGGAGAGAAAGAGGGGAGCGAGGCCGAGAAAGAGGAGAGAAAGAGGGGAGCGAGGCCGAGAAAGAGGAAAGATAGATAGATTGATAGATAGATAGATAGGAGACTGAGAAAGAGGAAAGAAAGAGGGGAGCGAGAGAAAACAAACAAACAAACAAAAAAACGAATGACACAAAAGAGGAGGAGGAAACAAGTAAACAATAAAAGACAAAGAGAAGAGAAAGCAGATGACAATACATGAGGCCTCCGCGTTACAGACGTGTTGCTACGTTCGTGGGGTGCGGCGTTACCTTACGTCGCGCCGTCTCTTTCTCCAGGGTTTCTCTCAGCTGTAGGTCGGGCGGTGGGGCGTTATACAGGGTGGCATAGCGAGGGAAGAGACCCTCCAAGCCAACTAGAGACAAGGGCGGAGAGAGATCCTGGCCAGGGTGGGCACTAGGATGGAGAAGACATCACTACATTACACACAGTAGGTTACAGTGGTGGAGGACACAACGAACAAAGAGCCGCCATCATGTGTCCTCCGCTGGGCCTGCACTAGACACACTGCTGACACCTCACTATTATAGTCCTCCATACCTGAGGAGAGTGCTTGTGGTGTCACTCTGCTGCTCCAGTCTCTTTCCAGGGGCCTCCCCTGCAGGCAGACAAGAGTAGAAATGAAGCGGCCTGTTCTCCCCGAGGTTCTCTCTAACCTGCCCGCTTTACTCACCGTGTGAGGTCACGGAGCTGCCCAGCGTCAGCATGTTCTTCAGGTGGCATCGCAGGGACTCCATCTGGGAGATGTACGGAGAAGACTCCTGTAGAGCGGGACAATGATCAGTCATACAATAAGCCGTACCCAATCCTACATTACACTAAGACAGCGGGTCTAGCCCCAAGACGGCATAAAAGGGCTTCCCCTGATGCCCTATAAAAGTTCTCAGTGGCAACTTTTGGGTAGTGTACCTCTTAGTGAGACTGCAACACATGCCCCTCGCCAACAAAGACAAGGAAACTGTGGGAGTTGCTCATGCACCATCCAGACACAGGGGGGCGCCATCATTACATCCCCAGTCTATGCCTTCACAGGGGGATATTTGGAGTCACAGCGCCCATTCCATGTCCTGCCATTGACAACCAACATTGCCTTTGTCTGCAGTGATATCAGGAACGAGAAACCTGGACTGTACAGGTTGGTGCCGTGTCTATAGTGCTGGATGGATTCAGTTATGGAAAGAGGGGAGCGCTTTAATCCTGCCTGTGCTGTGGAGTAACACACTGCCCCCTACTGGTGTGATGATATGGGGGCCATTATATCGGAAAGTTGGTAAACCCTAGTAGTGATACGAGGACACTCATTGATATGTACAGGCCATAGGTGTTGTCTCTCACGGCAGGGCAGGATAATGCTCACCCCCCCAAACACGAGGGCTCCCCAGATACGTCCCCACCAGATTACACCTTCTGGTCCTGACTGATCATCCACCATTTATGGGAAGTGAGCTCTGGCAACCTGAGAGTATACAGGACCTGTATATCTGTGGGTGCACGTGCCACAGGATACTATACAGACCCTGTATATACCTCCATGTCCTGCCGTATCCAGGCTAGAGGAACCAACAGGGTCCTAGAGCCTGCACTCACTTGTCCAGTTTCCCCCTCCCCACTGTGGACAGGAGTCCGACCTTCGGGTTGGATGAATTTTGTCGATGCTTCTTCATGAAAGTCGTAGAGCAGGTAAAATGGGGTACGAACAATATATGGGACTAGGTGTTAGCAGAGGCCTATGCAAGAAAAGAACAGCATCAGCGCCACCTAGAGGCACCAAGTAACACAAGCACAGGACTACTGCCGAGGCCGCCCATACAGGACACCTATCTCTGACCTACTGGAAAAGGAAGGTGCTGCCATTTTTGTTTCAAAACCGAATCTATCGCTTTTTTTCTAACCTGTTATTATTTCCCGATCGTAGATTATTTTTATTCCATTTCCTGTACGTGCTTATGGGGACGGCCATCTTGTCTGAGCTTCTTCTCTGCACCGTTAACGGCACTTGGTGATCCGCTTTACGGCATAGTCATGGCCATAGCCTGGAGAAGACTCACTGAGGTCTAGGGGAGAGTTTTCTAGACAAAGGGGGGTGGGGGGAGATAATCTGTGACATCATCTATTGTTAGGAGTGACGTCATGAAGGATCAGCGGTGTTATCTATAGAGGTGTTATCTTCTATTGTAATACTGTCTTTATTTGTGATGTAGATATTCAGTGTGAACTAAGACACACAAAAATAGTCAAAGAAAAAACAGAAATCACACAAGTAGTCGTGGCCGAGTGGTTAAGGCGATGGACTAGAAATCCATTGGGGTCTCCCCGCGCAGGTTCGAATCCTGCCGACTACGGTTTTACGAAACTCATGAGTGGTACACTGACGTGAACCAGGGATCGGCGTTGATCTTAGGTCTGTGGTTGGGGCAGAATTTAGGGCTGTATTATGGACCGGACAATACGATGACAAGATGGCCCTGTTAAGAAGACCTCAGGTGGTGAGGGAGGTCTGTTCTCAGGACGGCTGTAGTCAGAGTTTCCAAACTCCACACCCCCTGCCTGGTCGAGCATCATCTCCTCCTCGTACCTTTCTCTCAGATGCCTCCACCCCCTCCTGGAGCCTCCTCGACAATTCATCGGCCAGATCTTCCACATCGGACGTCATGGCGGAACCTTGGGCCTCCGTTCTTGCCGGGACTCCACGGATCTCTTCGGACTCCTCTTCTTGGCTGCGTCTCAAGGAGGCGTAGAGTTGAGCGGTGACCTCGGAGGAGACGGCACGTCTGCGAGAAGTGGAAGGTGAAGGGAGGAGAGGTGGAGAAGAGGAGAGATCAGTGATGGAACAGCGTGGAGATGGAGGAGAAGACAGAGGGAGAGGCTCTATGCCGCTGAGGAGCGAGGCGTCCTGGAGAGAGAAGGCGCGAGGGAGAGCCATGAAAAGAGACAGGTGGGGAAGCTGGAGAGAGAGAGGGGGGGGGGGGGGGGAACAAGGGTTACTTATCAGGTAACACAAGGGTTAAATATCTGCCCCCCTCCTATGGAAAGGTGTAGAACGAAATAAGACCCTCTACCCATCCAACACCAAGCAAATGACCGCTCAGTGGGACGGGCAAAACATGACCTAATTCAGCTCAATTCTAATTAATGGCGATTATTTAGGCCACGCCCCTTTTATAGTACAATTATGCGTCGGGAAAACCTTGCGAGATTCGGCTGGTGGTTTCGTTTGTGTCTCTGGAGTCCCTTCCGAACCCCGAGGATAATGATCAGAGGCCCAAAGGAGGTGACAAACATAAAAAACACCATTACTCACCTCTCCCGGGCTCCAGCGCGGCTCCCTCTTCTCTTTCAGACGTCAGGGGACGCTTAGGCCTGTGATCGCATTGTGAAACATAGACGAAAGCATCGCAACACCGAGCGACCCAATCACAGGCTTCAGCGGTCCTTGACGTCAGGCAGAAGACTGGAAGAAAATAGGGAGCCGCGCCGGAGCCCAGGAGAGGTGAGTACGGCTCTAGCAGATCATGGTCTCTACATGTGACCAAAGGAAAGGAAGCGGGGCGTCACGGGTTACGTATGCGAATAATGCGCCGCGTCCTTTCCTTAGGCCGGTGATTGGAGGGGACTTCGGACGGGTGCCGTGTGACCAGGGACAGGACAATATAGGTTTTTAATTTTTTTTCACCTTCCCCGGCCTTCAGGGAACAAATGTTTCTTCCTGGGCAATCCCTTTAACTGTGCTCAGGCCATGAACATGAATAACACGGGGTGGAAAGAAGAAACGGCGCTCTGAGAGCATTGATGGCACCCCGACCTGCTGATCTGTGGGGTCCCCGGGACGGTATAGTGGCTGTGCTCGGTACTGCAGCTCAGCCCCATTCACTTCAATAGGAATTCTGGAGATAACCAATCACTGTATTTCAACCGGCCCCGATGCGGGGTTGCGTGCTGTCCAGCAGGGGGCATGCTTAATTTACTGACGGACTACAGGGGTACAGCACCCCCCACCCCAAACACGCTTCACGGCGTGACCCCTTTAGAGGTCTGTTCACACATAGCACGTTTTACAGCATCGCATGTTGTCGCCATAGAAGTCGCTAGGGCAGAATTTCGGACATTACGATATCTGGGGTGTAACGGCGGCGACCGGCGCCATTCCCTCAGTCCCTACGGGGGACACCGGACAGGACACGCATGTGACACGGACACGTCTGACTGAACGAGGCACCGACACGAGAAGTCACATGATCACAACGCAAAGGAAAAAATAAAATACACAATAACGTGAGACCTTAAAGGGACAGCAGAGCTGCAATGGGGTCTACGTGACGTAATAGCGCTAATATGACATCACAGCACACTCAGCACATGTTCTCACCTCACACTGCGGGACCTGCCGCTTCTTAAGTCTCTTCTCAACGTCTTCTGGCTTTGAACCCGCGTCCGGGGCCGCCGCGTGACGTCACTCTCCTGCGCCCACCCAGCTAACGGCTTCACCATGGCAACCGGCCTTCATCCGCCATCTTTGAAGTTCCCTCCTGCGCGGCCTCTTCCGCCCGAAGCCTTAGCGCGCCCAAAACCTCACATAACCCCCCTGAGACAATCCGTCGGCCGTCCTACTACCCCACCACACCCGTCTGTACGACCCCCGACCCATAACCGAGGCCAGGTAGTGAACTGTCACCACGTGACGTCACCGCGTAGCGGAGAAGGCGGGGCGTGAAATATTGACGTGACGTCACTGGAGAGGCGTGGCTTATATACCGGAAGTCAGGCTTCTGCTGTGACTGGTCGGGGTAAGAGCTCTCATTCCAGGTTATGATATTCACAGCTGTCATGTGACGCATAGGATGCAATGCTGGGACTTGTAGTCCTCCCCTTTATAGACATTTATAGGGTTGAATGATGTTTTATTTTCAGCACTGAAGACGGCACTTTATTTTTGCCCCACTTAAAGGGGATGTCCAGGTTACTATGGTTAAGATCAGTATTGGATTGATATGGGTCTTACACCCGGCACTGCCACCGATCAGCTAATAGTGGGGGTCACAACGTCAGTGTATGGAGCCGAATCCACACAGTTCTGTCTGGCGGGCGTGCGAGGTGTCAGGACCTAGAGATAAGTGTTACGTAAGACGCCATATTGTGAATGCATGGCCACGCCCCTTTATGTATAAAAAGTATGACTATGGCGTCCATCTCATGGGTCTGTCAGAGACAGACAGCCGCTGATCTATAAGCGCACAGACACCACAGAAGGGGGCACCGCACTGAGGACCTCCAGCTCAGACTGTGCAAATGTGTTTTTCTCCTTGACACGTAGGAATAGCCTTAAGAAAATCTACTCTTCTCCTACCTTTAGATGTCTTCTCCGTGCCGCCGTTCCGTAGAAATCTCGGTTTTACTCGGTATGCATATGAGTTCTCTCGCAGCACTGGGGGCGGGCCCCAGCATTCAAACAGCACTGAGGGCGTCCCCAATGCTGCGAGAGTACTCTCCAGCGCCACCTCCATCTTCTTCAGGAACGTCTTCTTCCGGCGCTGGCGGTCAAACTTCTAGGCCTCGGGCGGAGCCAACTGTGCATGCCCACAGGCCACAAGAAAATGGCTACTTACTTACTATGTATGCGGCAATTTTTCTAGTGGCCACAGGTGTGCATAGCCGGCTCTGCCCGAGGCCTAGAGGTTTGACCGCCAGCGCGTGAAGAGGACATTCCTGAAGAAGATGACGGCGGCGCTGGAGAGTTCAATCGCAGCATTGGGGACGCCTCTAGTGCTGTTTGAATGCTGGGGCCCGCCCCCAGTGCTGCGAGAGAACTCATTTGCATGCTGACGAAAGTCGGGATTTATACTGAAGTGCGGCGCGGAGAAGACAACTAAAGGTAGGAGAAGAATAGCCTTTCTTAAGGCTATTCCTACGTGTCAATGAGAAAAAAATTTATTGTAATGGTAGAATCCCTTTAAGACCTCCTCCGAGATGCAAGAAAATGAAATGTGAGCAGACATGCCTGGCTCTATTGTGTGTACACCGCCACCAGAATCTCATATTTGTTGTAGGGGAGGCCATTGACATAATGGACAGACCGTCTTGTGCCGAAGTGTACACCTACTGTGGCCAAAATCCACTTTTAAGTAAAAGTTCATTTTGTCGGTACCAAGAGTGCACACAAGAAAGGTCACAGTCACTAACAACCTTTAGACACTGAATATGTAACTGAGGAAACATCTTGGTAAACTCACTTTAATGGGATTGCGCTTTATTTTCCTGATCCCAATTTGACTTTAGGTTTTCTGTTCCCAGATGACTATCCACAACCTTTACATATTTGACCGGAATGGGATCTGTCTTCACTACAGCGAGTGGAACCGCAGGAAACAGGCCGGAATCTCCAAAGATGAGGTGATGTCTTATATCTGATCCCTAAGGAAGACAAACACTTTATCTATGGAAGCCTTTTCCATTTATCTTCTCTTCTTTCATGTCCCTTCATTTCTCATTCCCAGGAATTTAAGCTGATGTACGGGATGTTGTTCTCCATCCGCTCCTTCGTCAGTAAGATGAGCCCTGTGGATATGTATCCTTACCTCTTACACCTATAACACTACTCCTATGTACAAGAATATAACTACTATAATACTACCCCTATGTACAAGAATATAACTACTATAATACTACCCCTATGTACAAGAATATAACTACTATAATACTACCTCCTATGTACAAGAATATAGCTACTATAATACTACTCCTATGTACAAGAATATAACTACTATAATACTACTCCTATGTACAAGAATATAACTACTATAATACTACTCCTATGTACAAGAATATAACTACTATAATACTACCTCCTATGTACAAGAATATAACTGCTATAATACTGCTCCTATGTACAAGAATATAACTACTATAATACTACCTCCTATGTACAAGAATATAGCTACTATAATACTGCTCCTATGTACAAGAATATAACTACTATAATACTGCTCCTATGTACAAGAATATAACTACTATAATACTACTCCTATGTACAAGAATATAACTACTATAATACTACTCCTATGTACAAGAATATAACTACTATAATACTACTCCTATGTACAAGAATATAACTACTATAATACTACTCCTATGTACAAGAATATAACTACTATAATACTACTCCTATGTACAAGAATATAACTACTATAGTACTACTCCTATGTACAAGAATATAACTACTATAATACTACCTCCTATGTACAAGAATATAACTACTATAATACTACTCCTATGTACAAGAATATAACTACTATAATACTGCTCCTATGTACAAGAATATAACTACTATAATACTGCTCCTATGTACAAGAATATAACTACTATAATACTGCTCCTATGTACAAGAATATAACTACTATAATACTACTCCTATGTACAAGAATATAACTACTATAATACTACTCCTATGTACAAGAATATAACTACTATAATACTACTCCTATGTACAAGAATATAACTACTATAATACTGCTCCTATGTACAAGAATATAACTACTATAATACTGCTCCTATGTACAAGAATATAACTACTATAATACTACTCCTATGTACAAGAATATAACTACTATAATACTACTCCTATGTACAAGAATATAACTACTATAATACTGCTCCTATGTACAAGAATATAACTACTATAATACTACCTCCTATGTACAAGAATATAACTACTATAATACTGCCCCCTATGTACAAGATTATAACTACTACTAGCTGGTACCCGCGACTTCGTCTGCGGTGATTGTAGCAGTGGGTATATACAGGCGCGGGTAAGGTTTTCGTACTGTGTATAAGGTACGGGATATGAAATGTAACTTTGTATCTTGTTGTTGCTGTAATTCTGAGAATACGTGAGACTTTTGTGTTGCAGTTACTTTGTATTAGAGCTGCTATATATACGGTGTTGTGAGAAACTTTACATAGTGACTTTGGGACAGAAGTATTTGAAGTTAACCCTTTCCCGCCGATGGCATTTTTTGATTTTCGTTTTTGACTCCCCTCCTTCTAAACCCCATAACTTTTTTATTTCTCCGCTCCCAGAGCCATATGAGGTCTTAATTTTTCCTGGGACAAATTTTTCTTCATGATGCCACTTTTATTTATTCTATATAATGTACTTGGAAGCAGGGAAAAAATTCAGAATGGGGTGGATTTGAAGAAAAAATGCATTTCTGCGAATTTCTTACGGGCTTTGGTTTTACGGCGTTCACTGTGCAACCAAAATGACATGTCCCCTGTATTCTGTGCTTCGTTACGATTCCGGGGATACCAAATTTATATGGTTTTATTTACATTTTGACCCCTTAAAAAAAATCCGAAACTGTGTTAAAAAATTATTTTTTGAAAAGTCGCCATATTCTGACAGCCGTAACTTTTTTATACGTGCGTGTACGGGGAAGTATAGGGCGTCTTTTTTTGCGGGACTGGGTGTACTTTGTAGTTCTACCATTTTTGGGAAATGTTATTGCTTTGATCACTTTTTATTCAAATTTTTAGCAGAATCAAAACAGTGAAAAAATGGCAGTTTGGCACTTTTGACCTTTTTTCCCGCTACGGCGTTTACCGAACAGGAAAAATATTTGTATAACTTTGTAGAGCGGGCGATTTAGGATGCGCGGATACCTAACATGTATGTGTTTCACAGTTTTAACTACTTTTATATGTGTTCTAGGGAAAGGGGGGTGATTTGAATTTTTAATCCTTTTTATTTATTTTTTTTATATTTTTTTTACTTTTTTTAAACTTTTTTTTTTGCATTTATTAGACCGCCTAGGGGTATTGACATGGGTGGGCGGTGTTGCGGATTGTCAGAGTGGTGGGGCAAACATGGCTGCTCAGGAGCGTTAAAGAGCGCCTCCTGGAGTATCGTTAAGGTGAGGGGCAAAGTGGTAAAGTATCTGTATATGTGATTGTGTGGGGTTAGGGGCGAGGCTGCAGAGGGCAATATGAATTTTGTGGCTTGCTATGGTCCAAAGTGTGTGAGATGGCAGAGATGGTGGTGTGAGTTTGGGTTTTGTGGGGGTCCTGGCACAAACGTATGTGCGCTATTGTGACAAAAAGTAGCCTATTGCGCAATCGAGTGTAGTGACTATGTTTGTGGAAAATTTCAGCCAAATCGGTGGAGTGGTTTTTGCGTGATTGACCGCCAAACATCCGAACATCCAAAGGGTCCTGGGAAAAACGTATGTGCGCTATTGTGACGAAAAGTAGCCTGTTGCGCAATCGAGTGTAGGGACTATGTTTGTGGAAAATTTCAGCCAAATCGGGGTCCAAAGTATGTGAGATTGCAGAGATAGTGGTGTGAATTTGGGTTTTGTGGGGGTCCTGGGAAAAACGTATGTGCGCTATTGTGACAAAAAGTAGCCTATTGTTTAATCGGGTGTATTAACTATGTTTGTGGAAAATTTCAGCCAAATCGGTGGAGCGGTTTTTCCGTGATTGAGGAACAAACATCCGAACATACAAACATCCAAACACACAAACCCACAAACTCACAAACTTTCACATTTATAATATTAATAGGATAATACTACCTCCTATGTACAAGAATATAACTACTATAATACTGCTCCTATGTACAAGAATATAACTACTATAATACTACCTCCTATGTACAAGAATATAACTACTATAATACTACCTCCTATGTACAAGAATATAACTACTATAATACTACCTCCTATGTACAAGAATATAACTACTATAATACTGTTCCTATGTACAAGAATATAACTACTATAATACTACTCCTATGTACAAGAATATAACTACTATAATACTGCTCCTATGTACAAGAATATAACTACTATAATACTGCTCCTATGTACAAGAATATAACTACTATAATACTACTCCTATGTACAAGAATATAACTACTATAATACTGCTCCTATGTACAAGAGTATAACTACTATAATACTGCTCCTATGTACAAGAATATAACTACTATAATACTACTCCTATGTACAAGAATATAACTACTATAATACTGCTCCTATGTACAAGAGTATAACTACTATAATACTGCTCCTATGTACAAGAATATAACTACTATAATACTACTCCTATGTACAAGAATATAACTACTATAATACTGCTCCTATGTACAAGAATATAACTACTATAATACTACTCCTATGTACAAGAATATAACTACTATAATACTACCTCCTATGTACAAGAATATAACTACTATAATACTACTCCTATGTACAAGAATATAACTACTATAATACTGCTCCTATGTACAAGAATATAACTACTATAATACTACCTCCTATGTACAAGAATATAACTACTATAATACTGCTCCTATGTACAAGAATATAACTACTATAATACTACTCCTATGTACAAGAATATAACTACTATAATACTACCTCCTATGTGCAAGAATATAACTACTATAATACTACTCCTATGTACAAGAATATAACTACTATAATACTACCTCCTATGTACAAGAATATAACTACTATAATACTGCTCCTATGTACAGAATATAACTACTATAATACTACCCCTATGTACAAGAATATAACTACTATAATACTGCTCCTATGTACAAGAATATAACTACTATAATACTACTCCTATGTACAAGAATATAACTACTATAATACTGCTCCTATGTACAAGAATATAACTACTATAATACTGCTCCTATGTACAAGAATATAACTACTATAATACTGGGTTGATATGATGGGTTCTGGTGAGACTCCCTTTAACCATTACCTGTAGGAGATTTGACCAGTTCACGCCCAATGTTCCTTAACCAGCTTCCTACAGGAAAGATGGCTTCCTTTCCTTCCAAACCAGCAAGTATAAGCTTCACTACTACGAGACTCCAAGTGGTCTGAAGATGGTGATGAACACGGATCTGAGTGTGGGGAGCACACGGGATGTCCTTCATCAGATCTACAGCACGGTGAGAGACCATAGACTGTGGTGGAAAATGGAGCTTGTGGAGAAAAACACAAAAGATAGAATTTTCTTTCAATGGTTGTTGATCTAGTTGAAAACTGGCATAAAGTGAGTCTTGGAGAACTGGAGATCTTTCCAATTGTTCTTGGCCTTGGTTTGAGTCCGACGTCTTGTAGACTGTAGTCTTTATAGACTATATCAGTGTATTGATGGCGGCTGGTTCTGCTCCTTCGGGAGGTCCCGGCTATTGGGTTACTATATTTTATGGCCTTGAAACCTCAACGGGTCCTCTGCCAGGTTCCTATGTACAGCCGACACTCTCTATCTCCTCCTCTGTTGATAAACCTTGACTTGTTTCTGACTTTGTTGCCGATCCTGACCGTGTCCTCTGTTTCCTTGTTTCTGACCTTGTCCTGTCTCAGACCTATGAACCAGTACTGCTTGTCCTAACCTTCTGCCTGTTCACGACTTTGCATGTATTCCACCAAGCTCAGACCTTGGCCTGTACCTGATCTCCCTCTTACCTGACCTTCTTGTGTCTTGCATTGGCATCTCTTTGACCTTAAACCAGTCACGCCCTATACCAAGACCATTTCGAGAGGTAGCCATTTGGTAGTCTTCCCGCTACCAAGTTCAGATCCCTGTACGAGGGTGAATATTGGGGAGACTGTTTGGACAACACCATTGGGAGTGGTCAATGGTCAGATTGGTTAGGTGGCGTGGTGGGTTCACAAGGGTGAGCGAGTTCCATTTTAGGTCCCAGTCCCTGGTGGACCAACCCATCTGTACGCTATATTGATGTACGTTGGATATTTCCCCCCTAATCTGCTTCGCCCCGTTTTCTCTTCCTCAGATTTACGTGGAATACGTGGTGAAGAATTCGCTTTGTTCCCTCAATGAGCCCATTCAAAGTGAACTTTTCAAAAGCAAACTGGACAGCTTTATCCGAAGTCTCCCCTACTTCTCCGCCCGGGCGGGCTAAACCCCATCACCAGGGCCTGTTGTGCCGACCTCGAGCACCCAAGACGTAGAGGAGATAAGTTATCGTGGAGGCCGTTGTGTATCCAACCTCGGCAAGAGATGACTTTGCGCCAATCATTAAGAAATCTACTGCACACTGTCAAGTTTCGGGAGGATCCGCAACATCATGGAGTCTCCTCCTGTTTACACATGTGACTGGTTACACATGCATGTTACATGCGGCTGATGGACAATGGTCAGTCACACTTATACTGTAGCATGAAGAAAAGTTTTCAGCCGCAGTTGTCACTAGAAGATGTTCCTGTGATTGAGAACCAACCCCAAGTAGCAGCGGCTGATTTATGTTTCAAGTGACATGGTCTCTGTTAAGTGTAAATGTATTCTTGTCTACCTGTGGTGTATGTGGGGGGAGGGGAGTGTAAAGTTATATGTCTATTAAACTAATTACATTACTGTAACATGTGACAGCATGGATGGAATATAGAACAATAATAGGGAGCTATGAGTCTGCCCCTCCTCCTATAGGGTGATACAGAAGGGAGCTATGAGTCTGCTCCTCCTCCTATAGGGTGATACAGAAGGGAGCTATGAGTCTGCCCCTCCTCCTATAGGGTGATACAGGAGGGAGCTATGAGTCTGCCCCTCCTCCTATAGGGTGATACAGACAGAAGGGAGCTATGAGTCTGCTCCTCCTCGTATAGGGTGATACAGAAGGGAACTATGAGTCTGCCCCTCCTCCTATAGGGTGATACAGAAGGGAGCTATGAGTCTGCCCCTCTTCCTATAGGGTGATACAGACAGAAGGGAGCTATGAGTCTGCCCCTCCTCCTATAGGGGGATACAGAAGGGAGCTATGAGTCTGCCCCTCCTCCTATAGGGTGATACAGAAGGGAGCTATGAGTCTGCCCCTCCTCCTATAGGGTGATACAGAAGGGAGCTATGAGTCTGCCCCTCCTCCTATAGGGTGATACAGACAGAAGGGAGCTATGAGTCTGCCCCTCCTCCTATAGGGTGATACAGAAGGGAGCTATGAGTCTGCCCCTCCTCCTATAGGGTGATACAGACAGAAGGGAGCTATGAGTCTGCCCCTCCTCCTATAGGGTGATACAGACAGAAGGGAGCTATGAGTCTGCCCCTCCTCCTATAGGGTGATACAGACAGAAGGGAGCTATGAGTCTGCCCCTCCTCCTATAGGGTGATACAGACAGAAGGGAGCTATGAGTCTGCCCCTCCTCCTATAGGGTGATACAGACAGAAGGGAGCTATGAGTCTGCCCCTCCTCCTATAGGGTGATACAGACAGAAGGGAGCTATGAGTCTGTCCCTCCTCCTATAGGGTGATACAGACAGAAGGGAGCTATGAGTCTGCTCCTCCTCCTATAGGGTGATACAGAAGGGAGCTATGAGTCTGCCCCTCCTATAGGGTGATACAGAAGGGAGCTATGAGTCTGCCCCTCCTCCTATAGGGTGATACAGAAGGGAGCTATGAGTCTGCCCCTCCTCCTATAGGGTGATACAGACAGAAGGGAGCTATGAGTCTGCCCCTCCTCCTATAGGGTGATACAGAAGGGAGCTATGAGTCTGCCCCTCCTCCTATAGGGTGATACAGAAGGGAGCTATGAGTCTGCCCCTCCTCCTATAGGGTGATACAGAAGGGAGCTATGAGTCTGCCCCTCCTCCTATAGAGTGATACAGAAGGGAGCTATGAGTCTGCCCCTCCTCCTATAGGGTGATACAGAAGGGAGCTATGAGTCTGCTCCTCCTCCTATAGGGTGATACAGAAGGGAGCTATGAGTCTGCCCCCCCTCCTATAGGGTGATACAGAAGGGAGCTATGAGTCTGCCCCTCCTCCTATAGGGTGATACAGACAGAATGGAGCTATGAGTCTGCCCCTCCTCCTATAGGGTGATACAGAAGGGAGCTATGAGTCTGCTCCTCCTCCTATAGGGTGATACAGAAGGGAGCTATGAGTCTGCCCCCCCTCCTATAGGGTGATACAGAAGGGAGCTATGAGTCTGCCCCTCCTCCTATAGGGTGATACAGACAGAATGGAGCTATGAGTCTGCCCCTCCTCCTATAGGGTGATACAGAAGGGAGCTATGAGTCTGCCCCTCCTCCTATAGGGTGATACATTGTGGTGCAAATGCCTCTTGAGAATTTATGTCAACTTCTGTCATCAAATTTCTTGGAATCATAGACTTGTCCTCCTCCTTGGATCTTCATACCTCAACCAGCTGAGCGCTTAATGTCTCCCACACACCACTTCCTCATCTCGCCTTCTTTGTAGTTGTCCCTTAAAGCTCCATCCTAGGACCCCAATTATTTTTCATGCTTTTGGTCTAGGAGATTTCATTTAGCCCATTTCTTTAAGCACCACTTCTACACTCATGAAACTAGTCCGTTACTGCTCGGCTGGCCAGAGTTCCAGAGTGTCTATTAGATGCCCTCGTCCTCTCCTGCCTAGACTCCTGCTATAGCCTTCTTTGTCGCCCAACATCTACCACTCCAATCCCCATCCAGTATTCAGAAGATCTTCTTCTCTTCTCTCCTTTTTTCTGTTCTAAGTCGGGTTGGCCCGATCTTGAAATTTCAGGATCGTTTTTAAAATCCGATTTTCGATCATTTTCCAGCCGATCACGAGCGTGAAATTTGCTCGATCGCTGATTGGGATCCAATCTTTCCCGATTCCGATTGCTCAACCCTATTAATGATATATACATGAATAGAGTTGAGCCGATCTTGAGATCACCTCCGACCTCGATCCCGCCGGAAAAAATTGGGATCGGAAATTTACTCGATCCCGATCGCTCAACCCTAGTTCTAAGATCTATCGTGCATCCTCCATATCCTGGAACTTACAACCCCAACACATAAGTCTCCAACTTCAATAAACATCAAAAGCAACCTGAAAAATCACATAACCCCGCCACCACTTTCTCATCAGATCGGCAGCTTCTACCCTCTCCTTTGGCAGGCTGGATGATGTGAAGGGAAAGGTGTTGAGCATAATGGAGGAAATCCATCAACATTTTCAATTCTTTCCTTACGCTAGGTTCACACTAGCGTTCATCTTTTTGGTCATTCGGGTCTGCTTGGGGACGTAAAAGACTATAGACGTTAGTGGGGTCTGCCGGCTGTCCGTTGGGGTTCCACGAAAACTGACGTTGAGGAAAGTCCTCCGTACAGGGCCTTTCTCTCCGCTGATTTTAGACAGAATCTGTGGATGAGTTGACCCCAATGCAGATGTAAACCTAGTCTTAGACATTTGGAACGCCTACAGCACCGATGACGAAAATATGTTTGAGGTATGGGTTGAGGTCACTATCGTCTGTGTTGGTAGGTCAGGGGTGTACAGACATTGATTCATCCAAGGCACATTTGTAACGTTTGGCAACCAGATCTGAAACGTATTCGGGGCTTCTCTGCTGTGAAACTTCACCGTACTGTAGGGAGTATAGCAAATCCCAGATTCCTACACACCACGCCTGAAGCCACTAGAGGGAGCTTGGCATCTGTTTACATTCATCTGGTTCCGCCGTGTTTTCCTCCAGTTTCTCGGGAAGGAATGAGTTACTCCATGTTGTGGGTGGAGATATTCGTATATGGACTATTTCATTCTTGCTATTCTACATATGTAACACAGCAGCTTCGTTATCCTGGGCATGTGGGGGAATGAAAGAGCCTACTGTCCCCCCACAACTCAAAATGTGTCCTGCCACACATCAGTTTGGTTTTACAGTCTTGCTCTGGTCTCTAGTAATGATGGCACCAGTCTGTATTGAATGTATACGCTGCATTCTCAGTGATGTCATTGGTCTCCAGTGAATGGATAGTCCACATTCTCAGTGATGTCATTGGTCTCCAGTGAATGGATAGTCCACATTCTCAGTGATGTCATTGGTCTCCAGTGAATGGATAGTCCACATTCTCAGTGATGTCATTGGTCTCCAGTGAATGGATAGTCCACATTCTCAGTGATGTCATTGGTCTCCAGTGAATGGATAGTCCACATTCTCAGTGATGTCATTGGTTTCCAGTAAATGGATAGTCCACATTCTCAGTGATGTCACTGGCCTTCAGTGAATGGATAGTCCACATTCTCAGTGATGTCATTGGTCTCCAGTGAATGGATAGTCCACATTCTCAGTGATGTCATTGGTCTCCAGTGAATGGATAGTCCACATTCTCAGTGATGTCATTGGTCTCCAGTGAATGGATAGTCCACATTCTCAGTGATGTCATTGGTTTCCAGTAAATGGATAGTCCACATTCTCAGTGATGTCACTGGCCTTCAGTGAATGGATAGTCCACATTCTCAGTGATGTCATTGGTCTCCAGTGAATGGATAGTCCACATTCTCAGTGATGTCATTGGTCTCCAGTGAATGGATAGTCCACATTCTCAGTGATGTCATTGGTCTCCAGTGAATGGATAGTCCACATTCTCAGTGATGTCATTGGTTTCCAGTAAATGGATAGTCCACATTCTCAGTGATGTCACTGGCCTTCAGTGAATGGATAGTCCACATTCTCAGTGATGTCATTGGTCTCCAGTGAATGGATAGTCCACATTCTCAGTGATGTCATTGGTCTCCAGTGAATGGATAGTCCACATTCTCAGTGATGTCACTGGCCTTCAGTGAATGGATAGGCCACATTTTCCGTGATGTCATTGGTTTCCAGTAAATGGATAGTCCACATTCTCAGTGATGTCACTGACCTTCAGTGAATGGATAGTCCACATTCTCAGTGATGTCATTGGTTTCCAGTGAATGGATAGTCCACATTCTCAGTGATGTCATTGGTCTCCAGTCAATGGATAGTCCACATTCTCAGTGATGTCATTGGTTTCCAGTGAATGGATAGTCCACATTCTCAGTGATGTCATTGGTTTCCAGTGAATGGATAGGCCACATTCTCAGTGATGTCACCATTCTCTAAGGAACGGATAAACCATATTCTTATATGTCATATCATGATATAAAAAATCACTGGTTATTTAGGCGGATTTGATAGCCTTATATGCTACCCTAAAGGGGTATTCCCGTCTGTATTGATGGCCATATGCATAGGATATGCCAGAAATATATGACAGATGTGGGACTCACCTCCGGGACTTGGCTCTATCTGGAGAACAGGACCCCATCTGTTCCTGAAAGTGAATGGAGAGGGGCGGCGAATGTTTGTGCCTCTCCATTCACTTGTATGGGGTTACGGAAAAAGCCTGCTTACAGCTCGTCGTAAACAACATGGCATAAAAAATATCCGCACTTGAAGGATACATCAGTTACAGGACTGAGTCCAGCTGTATTCATGAGCAAAGCAATCATTATCCCAATGGTGAAGGACACAGATCTAGTTTTCGGCTCTGGAATACAACTGGACTCAAGCGTGAGCCTCGTGTATTCCTTGAGCACTTCAAGTCCAGATGGGCGAATCTTGTGAGATTTGTTTTGTCATGTCTTGTGGTTTGATTGAAAGTTTCCTTTGAACCGGAACTGGAGGAAGGGGGTCACCTTGTCACCGTCACCTCGCGGCATCTAGTTCTCCTTCCCCGACATCCCCAGCTCACTTTTGATGTGGGCAAGTCCTAAGCACCTCTGAGGCGGGTCATTGGGCCGCACTGGTCACACCGACATCATGATACTTTTGTTAAAGTGTCATGGCATCATGCCCTGTGGCCGAAGAGCCAAAGAAATTGGGAACGCAGCAAAGGAGCCCGGAAGAGGTGATAGAAGGTGTATATGAATGTTTATTATAATTCGGCACCTCCCCTAGGCCTCCAATTATTACGCTCTGGGGGCTGAAGAGATTCGAGAGTATAATAATTATGTGTGCATGGCAAACCCCAAAAATTTCAGGTGAGGCTGAATAGGAAATTTTTGGAAAATTTATACAGAACATGGAAAACTTTCTCTAGCGCCACCCTTTGGAAGTGTTTTATGGTGGGTACAATCAATTTGGCGGAACCCATAAATTGTGCATGCTG
The DNA here is from genome assembly GCF_031893055.1 of Leptodactylus fuscus. Lineage (NCBI taxonomy): Eukaryota > Metazoa > Chordata > Amphibia > Anura > Leptodactylidae > Leptodactylus > Leptodactylus fuscus. The sequence goes on along the minus strand of NC_134269.1, from coordinate 11,777,747 downwards.
ACACCTGAAAATTTGAGATAGTCAAAACGGTTCATTGTAAGCCAGTTTCGAAAAAGATTTTCCAAAAGCGCCGGTTCGACCCGAACCCGAAACTTTGTGGGTTTATCACCCGTCAACCTAAAGGGAAACTATTATACTCTATGGTCTGTTCAGGGTCAGGGGAAGTGTGGAAGCATAACCATCATACTTACCTTCCCTCACATCTCCTGGACATCCTAATGGTCACCAGTGCTCTCTTGTAGTCCTCTTCCGACCTCCTGGGTGATGTCACGTGCCCCGGTGGTCACTGCTGAGGCCTGTCATTGGGTAATAGGAGTCACATCATAAAGCTTCATGACCCCGGAGTATAATAGTTTCATTTTTGGTTCTTGATGGACTTATTCTACCTGAAAGGAATCTTTGGACCAAACCATCTGATCCCGAAATGAAACAAATCTTCAGAGGTTTTCCCATCTCCATCTAAGATATGCCGGCAAATCAAAGATGAGAAGAAGCCAGGTAGATGTCTAAAGTGAAAAGAAGTACACTATAGCTTTATACACTTGTAGCCCCCTCCCCATTGTTTAGAATTTTCCACAGGTTGAAATAAGGGTCTATGATGTGTTTGAGAATGTGACCTTACACCCCTGTACCACATAGTTACATAGTAGATGAGGTTGGATGAAGACATCAGTCCATCAAGTCCAACCTATAACCCTACAATCCCTACAGTGTTGATCCAAAGGAAGGCAAGAAACCCCACGAGGCTCCAGCCAATTGCCCCATTCCTTCCCGACTCCAATCTGGTCCAAGCTAAAGCTAGAATTGAAGTGGAAGAAACCTGAAGGAACAAAATTAACCCTTTCTAATACAGGAAAATAACTCCTTATAGATCTATGGTCTTCAAGAAACCTAGTGACATGACAAGGGATTAAAACCAGACCAGAGGTTCTCCAAGAGGAAGAGAGACCCATCTGTGAAAGACCTTACTCTGAAGACCCCAAAGATGTCAGCCTCAGATACAGGACGCCACTCTTTGTATAGGACCTATAGATTTAGATTTTTTTGGAGGAAGTCCTCTTTAAATTTTCTTAAATGTGGAACGTATAACTTCAGATCATTCAGAATATATATCAGGACACGTTAAAGCGACAGATGTGCGCTACGCAGAGGGATACGAGGAGCTCTGTTACTGGGAGAGGTGATCTGCCAAGGGCTAGGATGGCATGAGATGATGCCCTATATGTCTCTGGCACAGGCTTGAGAGAGCAACGCTCTGCAGGGCTCTGGAAGGAGGCAGGAAAGGCAATGCCCTGCGTACCATCTGTCTGGCTGGATGTGAGCTGCTAATCGCTCTACTAATCTGGAGTAGGAGGTGGAGGGGGCAGCAGTGACAGCGACTTACATGGACGAGAGCGGGCAGAGCTACAGGTGTGACCTAGGACTTCAGGAGGTAGCGGTATATATAGGAGGGACACGGGGAGATGAAATAGTCTGAGCAAGACCCACCATGGAGATCAGATAGAAGGAGATGAAGGATCCGGGATCATCACCTCGTCCTTAGAGCTCACACTTCATTTGTCACTTTACACTGTGCTGCTGTGATAGTCACTTACCTCTCCTCCAGCTCTTCTGTAAAATAGTCACCACCAGTATTATCCTCCAACTTTTACTGCCTATTCTCCTGTATTATCCTCTATATCCCCCACATCTTACTCATATAATCCCCTCTATCTTCCACCAAAATCTCCAGTACCATCTGTAATATTCTTTATATCCTCCACTATCACCTGTGTAATAATCTACATCCCATAATACCTGTGTTATCCTCTATATCCTCCACCACCTACCTGTATTATCCTCTATATCCTCCACTACCTGTATTATCCTCGATATCCTCCACTACCTGTATTATCCTCTATATCCTCCACTACCTACCTGTATTATCCTCTATATCCTCCACTACCTACCTGTATTATCCTCGATATCCTCCACTACCTGTATTATCCCTTATATCCTCCACTACCTACCTGTATTATCCTCTATATCCTCCACTACCTGTATTATCCTCTATATCCTCCACTACCTGTATTATCCTCTATATCCTCCATTACCTACCTGTATTATCCTCTATATCCTCCACTATCACCTGTGTAATAATCTACATCCCATAATACCTGTATTATCCTCTATATCTTCCACTACCTACCTGTATTATCCTATATATCCTCCATTACCTACCTGTATTATCCTCTATATCCTCCACTACCTACCTGTATTATCCTCTATATCCTCCGCTGCTTGTATTATCCTCTATATCATCCACTACCTACCTGTATATATCTGTATCCTCCACTACCTACCTAAATTATCCTTTATATCCTCTACTATCTATATCCTCCACTAACACCTGCATTATCCTCTATATCCTCCAGTACCGACCTGTATTATCTCTATATAATACATTGGACTGTCCCCTATATTTTTCCCTACCTCCCTTTCTATCCTCCCCTACCTACCTGTATAATCATTCTTGTTCTCCATCTTACATTACCTACCTCTACTTCACTCCTTTTCTCAATCTTATACCACCTACCAGTTTTAGCCTCCTTGTCCTCCATCCATATTTCCTTGCATGGTCCTCCCTATCCTCCATCCATATCTTCCCCATCCTGCCCCCCTATTACCTGTTATTGGTCTCACCTCTATCCTTCCATCTCCTTTCTTTCTTACCTCTACCCTTGTACTACTTGGGATGTTCTCCCATCCTCCTCGCGGCAGCCTGGGGCGGGCTGGGAGGTTCAGTGTCGATGAACTGTATGGCTTTAACGTCTCCAAAAAGTTGAAGCCCCGACTGGATCTGAAGAAGAGAGGAGAGAATGGTACTGCAGGATCTCAACTTTTCTGCAACTCTCGGGACTCCCAAACTCAAGACAACCTGGGGCAAGGAATCCCAAGTGGCATGAGATACAGGTGAGGAACTATTACATAACGGTTACAGAGAAAATTCTAACTTAGTTCTAGTCAGTTTTTTCCACTTTTACTCCATTTGTGGTCCTTCTAACCACCCAAAAAGTCCAGTCGAATATCTTATCGATGAGAGCCCAATCACTAGTAAGTCACGTAAGTCTTTTGGTTTCTAGTTCGTATCTTTTTGGTTTCTGTTTGCATCACTTGAAGACTTCCAGGAGTACAGTTGAGGGTACATTATAGTTCCATTCTAGATTGAGATGTCCCGTCAATTTTCTTTACGACAATCTTTACACCAAACCAACATGACATGGTGCTTACTCGATAGATAGATTTGCGTTGGTCCTCCCCAACCTATAAGGTCCTAAGACGTGTTTACGGTTGTTTATACCTTGTAAAATAATGATGTGTATGATTTTGGGTGATGGGCCATATTTTGACCAAAATTTGTGGAAACTTTGGAATTCAAGGTTGACATCTCCTGATACATCCCGACTTTTCCATCAAACTGTATGTAAAGACTCAGTATGGCATATGGCATGAAATATAAACAGAATAAATAGGAAAATATAAAATATTTATGAATGAAGACATGAAGATCCTCCAAAAATCACTGTTGGCCTAAAAGCTCCAAAATATAAGGCTCCACTAAGGTTGAGCGATTGGGATCGGATTTAGCGATCGAGCAAATTTCACAATCGCGATCGGAATTCCAATCCCGATCTTTTCAGGCGGGATCAAGGTCTCACGTTGGTTCCCATAATGCTTGCCTACTGGCCAATCATTGTGGGAAAAGCTAACATTAGGGTTGAGCAATCGGGATCGGAAAAGATCGGATTCTGATCGTCGATCGAACAAATTTCACAATCGCAATTGGGATCGGCTACAAAATGATCGAAAATCAGATTTTGAAAACGATCCTGAAATCTCAAGATCGGCTCAACCCTAGGCTCCACGCACCCAACTGTCGTTTTGGTCCATGTGCTATCTGTTAGTATGGTTTCCTATTGACGGAGATTGTACAGACCTGATCATTTCTATGGTCCCATACACATAACTGTAGTTTTTATGGATCCATGTTGAGTCCATAGTACCAAGCTAGAAAATATGGAGCAGGTCTTATTCCATCTATTCTATTTATAGGGTCTGGGAAGAACACGGACACCATCCATGTGTCATCCGTACTATTTTATGGACCCCTACACACACTATGGTCTAGAGATTTTATTGCTATGTGTATTTTATACTCTAAGATAGTTTTCTCCATGTTGGATGTCTTCCATCTTGTCGTTTTATTGGGAAACTACAAGTTCAAGTCTGTCCCATCAGTGCTGTAGTTGTAGTCCCGCCAGCCCTATGGCAGCGAATGGGGCACCGGTCACACAAACATATTGGCGCTCCATTCAGAAGGAGGAGGTATGAGAATTTCAGTGCCTCGTTCTCCTGATCAATGAGGGAAGCGGCGATCAGACACTTAATCCCCTTTCCCATGGATAGGGATAAGTGCCTATAATAGCACTTTATATGTAAACTAGCATTACCCGTGACTTCATCCACGACACCCCCCCCCCCCGCGTGCCCCACCTGCAGTGCCGCCTGGGCCCCCCCGCCTTTGCCTTGTGGCCGCAGTGGGCCCTTCCAACCCCAGTGCGCCCATGGACCCCCACCTTGCGCCCCGCTGGCCCCCCCTTTTTTCCCTATCCGCTCCAACATTCCCTCGCTCCGTTCTCCCTCCCCAACCCACGACCCTGAGCCCACTTCTCACCTCACCCCGTGCCCCCTTTCCTCCCCTACACCCCCCCACCCCGTGCCCCGTTTTTGCCATCTCTAACCCCCCCACACCCACACCTGCGAACCCGGCTCCACCCCACCCCGGGCTCCCTGTGCGCCGAGGTTACAGGGGTGCATGGGGTGGGCAGACCGTGCAGCACAGCTGCTGCGGCCATGCACAGCGCGTGGCACAAGTAGACGGCGATCTGTGGGAGTGTGGCACAGTTCCCTTTCCGACCCCCGGGGCCCTGGCGGACTAACTGCTCCACGTTGTGTGTCCAGCGATGCCGGCAGGTGCGGCTCTCAGATGCCGGCATGCACGCCAGCATTTTCTTCCTGTGAGTGGGTGCACGCTGGCTTGTGGGCCTATAGCTCCACCCACGCAGTTCCTGGGCCAATTGGAGCCCCGCGCATGACATGGTGACGTCAGCTCAGGTCCTTCAGTCACTGCTGCTGGTGCGGCTGTCTGCAGAATGTGAGGTGAGGCGGCCGCAATCTATGCCAGCTCCATGCTGCTGTCCGGCATGGCGTCGTTGCTCCGAGCCGGGAGCAGCCGCCATTTTCTCGGGCGAAGACTTTCTCAGTGGTGCCGCCCACGCAAGCCCACCAACGTATCAGGCCGCTCGGCTTCCCCTGCGGCCCGCCTCCAGACTGCAGCCAAGCAATCGGAGCCCCCGCTGAAAGACCTGTGATGACGTCATCTCAGGTCCTGCAGCGGAGCCGGAGAGCACTTTTGCTGGTCGCGGTCGGTTTCCTTCCTAGTGAATATCTAGGTCTGTGGCAAATTTCATGCTAATCCGTTCACCCATTTTTGTGTGATTGAGGAACGAACATCCAAACTCACAAACATCCAAACACACAAACTTTCACATTTATAATATTAGTAGGAAGGATGTATCAAGCTAGTAGATGTCATAAGTTGCACTTTCACAACAATTGGGCAGCGGCAGATGAAGGTCCTCAATTATATTGTGAAAAGAACATACTAGACCATCAGTTTATACATGGAAAAATCCTTAAAGTATACCTTCAACTTTTCATAAATGAAGGTTTCAAGGGAAAATAAGAAATTTTGTACTATATCTTATTAAAGAAAAATGCTTCTTTCTCCATTTATCAGCCAGCTTTCCTCACCCTTTCCTCCACTTGGCGACTCTATGTCTGCCATCTCCATAGGCTGCTGTGTTATAAATAACTAATCCCTATCCCCTCTATGGATATGGGTTATATTGGTAATAACAGGAATGAAGAGAGGTGGAGGAAATCAACCTGATAAATGGAGAAAGAAGCATTATTCTTTATACTTGAAAACTCCTATATTAATTAGTGAAAAGACTTGGAAGTCCGCGTTAAAGTGTCCTCATGGATTGTAGGCGTGAGTGGTTGCATTAAAAGAATTGAGCAACTCTGCTATTTGCACCATACACATTTGGGCCTGTCTGGATCGCGTAGAGAACCATGACCTGTGGATTCAGATGACAGGTTCCTGCCATGTGGCCTCTTCTCCATGCCCTGTGCGTTGAACTATCCCACCAGAATACCAGGGGGTCCTCCAGGGGGCACAGCTCTAATAAAATTAGGGTAAATCAAAAGACACCCACATTTAAAGGATAGTGGTGGGTCCAGGCATTCTAGGGTTACCTCAAAGTTACATCCATCAGGTGACCAACACATAATTTAACGTCCCCTCAAGTAACCCCACAAAATTTACCCCCACATAATACAATGTCCCCTTAAGTGGACCTCACATAATGCCCCCCACCTCCTAAGGTTATACTCTCCTAGACCCATTCTTACGGAGTTGCCTACAGGCTCTGGCAATAGAATGGAGCTCAGTGCTCATTGTGGTGGACTACTCTGTTCTCCACCATTGTATTCAACTTTATCTGCATCCTAAGGATTCAGCTGAGGGGCCACCACTACCTTAGGGCTCAGTACAGGTGTACCATTTGCCCTATGGTTAAAGTGGCCCTGCATTAATTTGTATGGACATCATGTAATACATTGTTTCTCCTGAGGTGGCGCTGCTGTAGAATTGAACACTTCTTGATCGAATGGGATCTTAGTAGAGGGACAATTTATGAGCAGGTTAGTTTCGGGGAGAGGGGCTTTTAACAAAGGGATGTCATCAAAAGTAGACAACCAACCAAGGTGGCCACAACCCCTTGACATCTAACACTCTTGCAACCTATATGGAATAACATATGTCAAAATCTGCGATGAAGTCATGGAGGTGCTTAGAGAACTCCATCTACAATGGTCTAAAAAGGAAGTTGTCCTTCTCCTGGTAGGTCCTGCCCATTCTGGAGTGGTTAAACGATGATAATGAATGAAAAAATTAATAGCATAAATTTTTGTAATGGACTCTATTTCTATTCATGAGCGCGCCGCCCACCCTTGTACTCACTGACCGAGGCTCGGGAGGGGGAATACGTAAACCGAAAACATGCTGTGGGTTATTATGAACATCCATGTGACTCACACAGGGGGGGAGGATGTGTTGTCCTAAAAGGTGTCAGGGGCTGTTAGTGTCAGGACAGTTTATGCCCCCAGCGGATTTGTCATCTTCCCACAATTCTTTTCTTCACGTTCAGGAGAAGAGAGTCGGAGGTTGTAAGACACGATTCAGACGACAGGTTCCTGTCTGATGTAGATTCATCCCATCTTCTTATTAATCCGCTCTTGCTTTGTCTCGAGTCACGCTCCGCCATCCTTATTTCTCTACGTAACCTCCTGCCCTCGGTCTGCTCCTCAGCTCTGGGGATTTTTCTTCCCACTCGGCCATGTTTTGGCTTCCTGCATCATCCTATGTCCAGACTTCTCTCTCCCTTCTTCTGCTTGATGTGACCCATAATTTGCAAAAATTTTTGTATTTATAGCATTAAAATTTTTCAGCTCTACCCTATGTACGAGGAGCAGGAGGTCGTTCAGTCGGTCGTGAGACTAGACTTCGAAAAACCTCACGAGACTTGTGTTCTAAATCTTCTCAAGGTTCATCCGCAAATTTTTGTTTCTGTCTGAACTTGTTTCGTCCGAACCAGAATTTCTATTACTACACTCCAGGATCTACCAGATCGTAGACTACGAGATTCTACAAGATTCTCGTAGACTAGAATAAGCGGAGACCCAGCAGAGGGGCAGGAAAATAATAAACACTTATACTCACCTCTCCCGGGGTCCATGGTGGTGTCTGATGTTCTTTCCAAGTCATCTTCCAGATTTTTCTGGCTTCAAAGGTGACATCAGAAGTCTTGACCCAAGTGTCATGACATTGGTGTAGCTCTGAGTCAAGAAAGAACACCGGACATCGCAAAGGAGCCCAGAAGACGTAATGGAAAGTGAGTAACCAGTCCCGTGGGCCTTCCATTATTATACCCTGGGGTCTGAAGAGAACTCTGAATGTAATAATGATTTGTGGTTGGGGAATCCAAAACGTTTTGGCTTCATCCAAACCTGAAATTTTTGGAAAATTTGTAATGAACCCATTGCATTACCAGTTCACTCATCTATATACATGACCCAGTTGGCTCTGAGCCTCTGACCCAGAGACAGAGTGCTGAGACTTCCCTCCAGTGCTCTAGAAATCTAAGAATCAGCACAATGGAACAGAAGCTATGTGTATGTGTTCACCACAGGAGTCCGTTCACCATTCATGGGAGTGGGGCTGCAGTTCCAGGTGCCACCACTACAGTGTATGGAGCTCCTTACACTGTATACAGCATATATCTCTATACACTGTAGCGGTGACTCCTGCAGCTGCCTCTTCGTTTAAGATGACCACCAAGTTAGCTTCTCTATATGCTGCCCCTTCCCTGATCCTCCACAATACTGTTCACATGCACTTTATGACTATTCTGCCCCTGCTCGGTCAGAATAGTAAGTTTTTCCCAGTTTATCTGTATGCAAGTATAAAAGTCTTCACTTGCCACACCCAGCCTGAGTAGTTATGTTCCTAGTTCTCAGGTGTTCTTCAAAGGTGTTTTCTGTATACTGCTTTATTCATCTGTGTTTGACCATGGATTGTTCCTGACTTTTCCCTGTTCTCCTGGTACTGACTTTAGTCTGTTCCTGACCATTGAACTTGTGTTACCATCCCAGACCTCGGCCTACACTCACACTCTGCTTTTGCCTGACTTTGAATAATGGCTCAGTCCCTGCCTGTTCAGCTGTGACACTGAGACCACTCCAAGAGAAAGCAACCTGGTGGTCCAGGTCCAGATCCATGTATGGAGATTAAAGGGTGAAGACCAGGAACCAGTTAGACTACGCCCTTATGCATGGTCCTAAGCCAAACTGGTTTGGTGACACAGTGGGTCCACAACTAGAGCTCATCTGAAGTGTGTAGGAACAACCTTGCCTAGTATGTTTGGTTGCATGAGACCATATTGGTCACATGGATGATGTTTTGTTTCCCCATTAAAGGTGTTGTCTGTCATGATGTATTTGTGAGGATGTTCCTTTAGCTGTATCTCTCTTCTTGAGGACCTCACTTACATTACACGGATGGTCCATTGACTGACTTGCCAGCAGTTACTCTTTTATCAACACGTTGTCGGAAGACCTTTTACAAAGGCCAAAGAGTTGCCAAAAATTTCAAAAATATTCAAAATTAAGAAAGGAATGGCAACAAGACGTCCTATCCGGAATAAAATGGCCCAAGTGTGTTGCTGGTTATAGCACTTTTCTGGAGCTATTAGTAAGTCGGCATCACAATGGATTCCGTTGGGTGAGGTTCTGCTTCAGCGTAATGTTCTCCGACATCACAACAGGATTCATCTCTAGACAATTTTACACACCAGTCAAGTCTTATCAATGGGATCTACCATGACATTGACTTTCAACTGTCTTTTGGCCACATGGATGGAAATAGAGATAGACTTCTGATGGACATGATCTGGACCTGAATAAACACCAGTCGCCTTCAGTCCCTCTTGTTAGTCTTAGTTCTTACATGTGTCCCCGTCTTTCTCTTCCTTGTCTCCCTGGTACATTAAACCCTACTTATGTCTATCTGTCTTCTCCAATCTCAGTCTCTCACTCGGTTGGCTTCTTTCCCTGCTGGCTTCTGTCTCCACTTTTTCATTGCTCCCTGTACGCGCTCCCTGGCACAGTTCTGTGCCTCAGCTGTGCCCCCTTAGGCTCCCAGACACAGAGAGACACGAATGTCAGGCTCCGCGTGTCTGTGAGATATCTCAGGCGAGACTAATGCGTCATCTCTCCAGTGTTCACATACAGCTAACACTCCTAACGTTGTCTTCTCGCTTCTTCTCCTTTGGTCTCTTTTCTCCATCATCTTTTAACCTACAATTTTTCCTCCTCGTGGTATTCTTTGGTCTCCTTCTTCATAACTCATTCTTTCTTTCATCTATTCTTCTTTGTTGACCTTTTGCTTGTTCTTAGTCTTCTCTGTATCATCTTTCTTCCTTATCTTAAGTTATCGATCTCTCGGAGAGGTCTTCTCCTGTGTCTTCTCATGTATGCCTATAAAGCGTCTTGCAATGATATCTTCGGGAGCCCTCATCGTAAGGGTGGAGGAGGATGGAAGCGAAGAGCTTTGGGTTCTGGATCAGGGGAGGCTCATTCACCACCTAACCGTTGGGCCTCTAGTCGACAGGTAGACCGTGGGATAGAGGTCTTCTTGAGGATACATGGAGTTTCAGTGGCTGAGAAGAACATGAGATACAGGTAAACCACCAGGAACTTGTACCCATGACCTCTGTATAGAAAACAAGCTTCATCATACTAGGAACTTTTTAGATTAGAGGAACTTTTTTGTGTTATATCTATTAGTGGGCAAACAATAAAGATCTATGGAGCTTCTTTGGTTATGTGGAGGATCATAGTCCATGTTCGTTGTCCAGTTCGTAAGAGGTTCTCCAGTTTCATCAAAATCAATATATGTAATGAAAAGTTCTGCAACTTATGATTGACTTTGTGTAATAATTGGGGTTGAGCTGATCTTGAGATTTCAGGATCGATTTTAAAATCCCATTTCCGATCATTTTCTAGCCGATCGTGAAATTTGCTCGATCACCGATCGGGATTCGATCTTTCCCGATCGCTCAACCCTAATTGTATATTATATATACAGTGGGGTTGAGCCGATCTTGAGATTTCAAAATCCAATTTTCAATCATTTTCCAGCCGATCCCCATCGTGAAATTTGCTCAATCGCCGATTGGGATCCGATCTTTCCCGATCGCTCAACCCTAGTAATAATTCTTCAATTTTTTCAAGATCTTGTGTGTCTAAGCTGCGTGGGGCCCCACAGTGGTGGGTTGCATTATGACATTTTTTGTAAATCAGCTGCCCCCTTTTGGATTACTCATCCATCCCCACTCCTGCCCAGGCCCGCCTCCGCTTTGGCTTCTAGAGGTTGTAGCACAGTATGTCCCAACCCTGAAGAATGTGACAATACGGTGTCTGGACATTCATCAGCCCCCGGGATGTAATATGCAGCGCCCCTGCAGGCTGCAGCGGAGAATTGCCTGGACAGGAGCACAGATGGGTGAGTAAACTACTGTCTGCTACCTGTTGGAATTATCCAATAGGTAGGCGGCATACAATGTGGGACCAAGAAAAATGGGGCAATATTATGTGTGGGGGCCAGAAATGGAGGGAAATATGTGGAGGCCCCAAAATGATGAAAAATGTGTGGGGGACAAAAATTTTGTTTGGGGACCAGTAAATGGGGAAATATACTGTAAGGGGGTAATATACTGTGGAGGCCAGTATACTTTATGGAAACCAGTAAAGGGGGTACTATACTGTAGAGGTCATTATAGGGGGCAAAATAGTGCATGAAGGTCAGTAAAGGGGTGTAATATACTGCGGAGGTCAATAAAGGGGACAAAATACTGTATGAAGGCCAATAAAGTGGGCAGTATACTGAGGGGGACAATAAAGGGGGCAATATATTGTGTGGAGGCCAGTAATATACTGTGGAGAGCAATAAAGGGGTCAACCATACTTTATGGGGGCCAATGAAGGGGGATTTTTTGATCTGCAAATGGTGCACAGTTACAGTGAAGAGGGGACAAGGTCTAAAAAATTTGATTAGGGGTCCCCAGAAATCCCAATGTAGCATGCCTCATTCTCCGTTTCTGCACGGAATGGCCAGCGAATCAGTCTGATAGAGAATAGTCTAAGCATACAGGTTATCCTTAAAGGGATCCTATTATTTAAACACTTTTTTTTCTACTTGACACGTCGGAATAGCCTTAAGAAAGGTTATTCGTCTCATACCTTTATCAGTCGCCTCCAGCCCGCCGTTCGGTAGAAATACCGTTTTTTACCGGTATTCAAATGAGTTCTGTCGCAGCACTGGGGGCGGGTCCCAGCGCTCAAACAGCACTGGGGGCGTCCCCAATGCTGCCAGAGAACTCTCTCCAGTGACGCCTCCATCTTCTGCAGCAACCTCCTCTTCATCTTCTTTTTCCACCTATGGTCAGACTTGTGCACCAGCGCAGTCGATTCTGCCATCGGCACCCAGGCAAAGCCGAGTGCACAGGCCGGCCGGCGGCCATTTTTTTTAGAGGCCACTTACGCGCGCATGCTCAGTACGCTCCTGTTCTCCATAGAACTACAGGAGCGTACTGCGCATGCGCGCATAAGTGGCCTCCAAAAAATTGGCCGCCGGCCGGCCTGTGCACTTGGCTCTTGCCTGGGTGCCGATGGCAGAGTCGACTGCGCAGGCGCACAAGTCTGACCCTAGCTGGAAAAAGAAGATGAAGAGGAGGTTACTGCAGAAGATGGCAGAGCCGACTGCGCAGGCGCCGGAGTGTGATCCCAGCTGGAAGAAGACGGCAGAAGAGGTGGTTGCTGCTGAAGATGGAGGTGTCGCTGGAGAGAGTTCTCTGGCAGCATTGAGGACGCCCCCAGTGCTGTTTGAGCGCTGGGGCCCGCCCCCAGTGCTGCGAGAGAACTCATTTGTATACTGGTAAAAAACGGTATTTCTACCGAACGGTGCGCCGGAGGCGACTGATAAAGGTAGGAGACGAATAGCCTTTCTTAAGGCTATTCCGACGTGTCAACTAGAAAAAAAAGTGTTTAAATGATAGGATCCCTTTAATGGAGGCACATCCAACTACACTTCTGCCGGGCAGTCTGTGGATATTACCTCTAGTAAATAAGTGGAAGAACCCAAGATTTTTGGAAACTGTATAAGGAACCTGGCTCGTTACGAATCGGTTCGCTCATCTCTACTGGTGACCCAACGCTCTACTGATCGGTGGGGGAGCTTCCAGGGATTAGACCCTTATCGTCTGATCTATGGATGGGTGATAAATGTCCAATTTTGGGCAACTTTAAGGGCCACCTTGGTAGAGACCCCAGAGTACAACAATAGTTCTTTGTTGCAGACTGAACAAGTTTGTCCGAACTCATGAATATTCGTGCAATGAATCTCGCGAGCTCGTCCATCCTTAGTCCATAAAATTACTCGTAGTCTCTGTAAAGCTGGAGGAGCTGACCTGTTCCCTGGTGCTCCACTCCATGCTTATCCCGGGCTGTGCCCCCCAGTATTATTACGCGGGTCTCGCGCAGTTTTAGGACAGGCCTTGTTATCTATCGAGCTGATGCGTTCCACCATACATGTAAAGACGCTTTCTTGTCTACGGATGGCCATGACTGTAGACTGTGTAACATATGGCGTTGGTTTATGGCAACGCTGCCCTGAGGGCGGACAGCGGGCGAGATGGGTGGAGGGTAACCTTGGGAAGGAGGCGATATGTGTGCGCGCATATGTGTGTGGATGTTCAATCTGTCACAAACATCTGCTCTCGATGAAGATATCCTTGTATAGGTGCGGAGATTATTTGGCGTGAACATTTGGGATGACTCAGTAAGAGGATATGGGATTTATAGACATGACATTGAAGGCGTGTGTCCGGCGTCATGTGGTGGAGCAATGGTTATCAGAGCCCGATGGAGAGGACCTGCGGCGGGGAATAGGCCTGACGAGGCTGAGGTCCTTCTCTCCACCAGACCCATGACCGTATGGGTGAAGTAACTGCGTCTTCCACTAGGGTCATGTCTCCCATACCCATCATTTCAACTCCGCTCATACCCTGACTTGTACACCCTCTCAGACTGTGCCCGGGGTAGATTTTCCAGACTCCCAAACTGAAGGCTATACGGGCAACTTGAGCAGAGTTAAAGGGGTTCTCCAGGACCTATATATTGATGACCTATCCATGTGTGATCGGTGAAGGCCCAACACCTGAAGAGTCCTTGGTGCTCACAAGCATTAAGGCCTCTCTCCTGTGCTGATGACGCCACATGGTACAGCAGCAGCTCAGCTCATTGAATTGGGCTGATCTGCAATACCAAGCACAACCACTATGCTATGTACGGCTCTGTGCTTGGTACTCAGTGATGAGGACCTGAATATTGCAACCTCTTCAACCGGCTATGGGGGCTAGGATGCTGTTAGTGGGGTGCATTCTTTGTCTACTATTTTGGGCACCCATTGTTTGGCACTGTTAAAGGAGGCAGGTTTCTATGCATGGATGGGGATCCAACTCCCGGCACCTATGCTGATCAGCTCAATGAAAAGGCTGGGTTGTCCCTCTCTTTATTGTTTATCCAGGTACAGTGCCATACAAACAGTTATGGCTGTGCCTGGCATTGCAGCTCATCTCCATACAGATGACAGGGACCGATGCAGTACCAGGCACAACCACAGCTGTGTGAATGGCGCTGTGTCAGGACAACCAGTTCAAGGGCCGTGGGGAGTCTCCGGCGACATCACTGAGGGTTCTCTGATACTGTTACAGGGGCTGCTCTGTGCCTTGTGAAAATGGGGTGGACAATGCTTAAAGGGATTGACCACTATCAGACTAATATTGAGAGACAAATGTTGTTTGTATAATGGAAAGTTCTACAATTGTCCAATATACTTTCTCTATCAACTCCTCACAGTAGATCTCTGCTTGCTGTCATATTATATACTGTCCACGGTCATGTGATATATAGTCCATAGTCATGTAATATATAGTCCACGGTCATGTGATATATAGTCCATAGTCATGTGATATATAGTCCATAGTCATGTGATATATAGTCCATAGTCATGTGATATATAGTCCATAGTCATGTGATATATAGTCCATAGTCATGTGATATATAGTCCATAGTCATGTGATATATAGTCCATAGTCATGTGATGAACACAGATGTCAGTCTGATTACTATTCTGTGACTATAATGAGCCGTGCAACTGTGTATCATCACATGACTGTGGACTGTATATCACATGATGGTATTAGATACACGGCTCAGTATACAGTATCACACAGGATAGGATTAGATACACAGCTCAGTATACAGTATCACACAGGATAGGATTAGATACAGCTCAGTATACAGTATCACACAGGATAGGATTAGATACACAGCTCAGTATACAGTATCACACGGGATAGGATTAGATACACAGCTCAGTATACAGTATCACAGGAGAGGATTAGATACACAGCTCAGTATACAGTATCACACAGGAGAGGATTAGATACACAGCTCAGTATACAGTATCACACAGGATAGGATTAGATACACAGCTCAGTATACAGTATCACGCAGGATAGGATTAGATACACAGCTCAGTATACAGTATCACACAGGATAGGATTAGATACAGCTCAGTATACAGTATCACACAGGATAGGATTAGATACACAGCTCAGTATACAGTATCACACGGGATAGGATTAGATACACAGCTCAGTATACAGTATCACAGGAGAGGATTAGATACACAGCTCAGTATACAGTATCACACAGGAGAGGATTAGATACACAGCTCAGTATACAGTATCACACAGGATAGGATTAGATACACAGCTCAGTATACAGTATCACGCAGGATAGGATTAGATACACAGCTCAGTATACAGTATCACACAGGATAGGATTAGATACACAGCTCAGTATACAGTATCACACAGGATAGGATTAGATACACAGCTCAGTATACAGTATCACACAGGATAGGATTAGATACACAGCTCAGTATACAGTATCACACAGGATAGGATTAGATACACAGCTCAGTAGACAGTATCACACAGGATAGGATTAGATACACAGCTCAGTATACAGTATCACACAGGATAGGATTAGATACACAGCTCTGTATACAGTATCACACAGGATAGGATTAGATACACAGCTCAGTATACAGTATCACACAGGATAGGATTAGATACACAGCTCAGTATACAGTATCACACAGGATAGGATTAGATACACAGTTCAGTATACAGTATCACACAGGATAGGATTAGATACACAGTTGGACCAGGGAGCACAACTGCGTGTCTCCACTGCCATCTAATGGTGACTCCTAGGAATTGCCGCGGCTCCAGACGACGCTCCGTCCCTCTATTCATCATCCTGGTAATTACACTAATTCATCCCATTAATTAAATCAGCCCAAACTGCAGTTCACGCTAATTCCTAGCAGGACGTTTCTATTGCCACGACTGCGCACCGCCATTATGTGCCCGTGAGGGAATCCGCCTCATATCTACAGGAATCACCTCCATGATTTACAGCTCACGTAGACCCACACATGAATAGGAAGTCAGCGGTTTGTCAGGAGCGGCCATAGTGGCATCCAGTGCATTAGATGAATAATTCACCAATAGTACTTGTGGTTTTCTGTGTATCCGTCAAATTATTAAAGCGGTTTTCTGTCTCGTCACTAAGGAGGACTGCAGCGTCCGTAAAAATCACCGTCACGTTCTCAGCAGCCCCCTGGTGATATGTCCAGCACCTGCCATACCGGAGGGCATTTCTAGAAGCCTAAAGCTAGTGCGGATGATCGCCCTCCCAAAATGGCACCCCTAAAGTAATACAAACCACAGGCCGGACCCCCTAATGTAATACAGACCACAGGCCGGGCCCCTAAAGTAATACAGACCACAGGCCGGACCCCTAAAGTAATTCAGACCACAGGCCGGGCCCCTAAAGTAATACAGACCACAGGCCGGACTCTTTAAAGTAATAGTAACCCCAAACCAGGCTCACTAAAGTAATACAGACCCCAGACCAGGCCCCCAAAAGTAATACAGACCCCAGACCAGGCCCCCTAAAGTAATACAGACCACAGGCCGGGCCCCTAAAGTAATACAGACCCCAGACCAGGCCCCCTAAAGTAATACAGACCACAGGCCTGGCCCCCTAAAGTAATACAGAGCACAGGCCGGACCCCTAAAGTAATACAGAGCACAGGCCGGACCCCGAAAGTAATACAGATCACAGAACGGACCCCTAAAGTAATACAGATTACAGACCGGGCCCCTAAAGTAATACAGATCACAGACCGGGCCCCTAAAGTAATACAGACCACACGCCGGACCCCTAAAGTAATACAGACCACAGGCCGGATCTCTAAAGTAATACAGACCACAGGCCGGACCTCTAAAGTAATACAGACCACAGGCCGGACCCTTTAAAGTAAAAGTAACCCCAAACCAGGCTCACTAAAGTAATACAGACCACGGACCAGACCCTTCAAAGTAATACAGACCCCAAACCAGGCCCCCTAAAGTAATACAGACCACAGGCCGGACCCCTAAACTAATACAGATCACAGACCGGGCCCCTAAAGTAATACAGACCCCAGACCAGGCCCCCTAAAGTAATACAGACCACAGGCCGGGCTCCTAAAGTAATACAGATCACAGGCCGGATCCCTAAAGTAATACAGACCACAGGCCGGACCCCTAAAGTAATACAGACCACAGGCCGGACCCCTAAAGTAATTCAGACCACAGGCCGGACTCCTAAAGTAATACAGACCACAGGCCGGACCCTTAAAGTAATACAGATCACAGGCCGGACCCCTAAAGTAATACAGACCACAGGCCAGACCCCTAAACTAATACAGACCACAGGCCGGACCCCTAAAGTAATACAGATCACAGACCGGACCCCTAAAGTAATACAGATTACAGACCGGGCCCCTAAAGTAATACAGATTACAGACCGGGCCCCTAAAGTAATACAGACCACAGGCCGGACCCCTAAAGTAATACAGACCACAGGCCGGACCCCTAAAGTAATACAGACCACAGGCCGGACCCCTAAAGTAATACAGACCACAGGCCAGACCCCTAAACTAATACAGACCACAGGCCGGACCCCTAAAGTAATACAGATCACAGACCGGACCCCTAAAGTAATACAGATTACAGACCGGGCCCCTAAAGTAATACAGATTACAGACCGGGCCCCTAAAGTAATACAGACCACAGGCCAGACCCCTAAAGTAATACAGAGCACAGGCTGGACCCCTAAAGTAATACAGATCACAGACCGGACCCCTAAAGTAATACAGATTACAGACCGGGCCCCTAAAGTAATACAGATTACAGACCGGGCCCCTAAAGTAATACAGACCACAGGCCGGACCCCTAAAGTAATACAGACCACAGGCCGGACCCCTAAAGTAATACAGACCACAGGCCGGACCCCTAAAGTAATACAGACCACAGGCCGGACCCCTAAAGTAATACAGACCACAGGCCGGACCCCTAAAGTAATACAGATTACAGACCGGACCCCTAAAGTAATACAGATTACAGACCGGGCCCCTAAAGTAATACAGATCACAGGCCGGGCCCCTAAAGTAATACAGACCACAGGCCGGACCCCTAAAGTAATACAGACCCCAGATCGGGCCCCTAAAGTAATACAGACCCCAGATCGGGCCCTTAAAGTAATTCAGACCACAGGCTGGACCCCTAAAGTAATACAGACCACAGACCAGACCCCTAAAGTAATACAGACCACAGGCCAGACCCCTAAAGTAATACAGACCACTGGCCGGACCCCTAAAGTAATACAGACCACAGACCGGACCCCTAAAGTAATACAGATCACAGGCCGGACCCCTAAAGTAATACAGACCACAGGCCGGACCCCTAAAGTAATACAGACCACAGGCCGGGCCCCTAAAGTAATACAGACCACAGTCCGGGCCCCTAAAGTAATACAGACCACAGGCCGGACCCCTAAAGTAATACAGACCACAGGCCGGACCCCTAAAGTAATACAGATCACAGGCCGGACCCCTAAAGTAATACAGACCACAGGCCGGACCCCTAAAGTAATACAGACCCCAGACCAGGCCCCCTAAATTAAAACTAACCTGGGACCAGACCTCATAAATTAATACTGACCACAGATCAGACCCCTAAAGTAATACCAAACCCCAACCAGGCCCTAAAGTAATACCAATTCCAGACCAGCCCCCCCTAAAGTAATACAAAGCCCAGACCTCCTAAAGTAATACCACACTTTGCCTCCTAAAGAAAATATAGACAAGACCCCCTAAACTCCTACAGACCTTAGCCCAGGCCAGACCCCTAAACACATAAAGACCCCCAAGACCAAACCTCTTAAGCAAAGACAGACCCTATAGATAGATACAGATTTCAAACCAGATCCCATAAGCAAATACCTTCCCCAGGTCCGACCCTCAAAATTTTTTAGACCCCAGCCCAACCAAAGAAAACCCCCAACTAGCCCCTAAACACATACAGACCCCAGACTCTCTAAATAAATTCAGACCTCAAACCAAATCCCATAAACAAATACAGACCCAGACCTGCTGCACGTTAGGCCCTGCCCTTATGTTCTTGCAGCTCAGTGTTAGTAGGGAACCAAAAATTTCAAAAAATTTTTTTGGGGTGGGGGGGTCACTGTTAGGTTTTTGGTTCTGTAAGTTGCACTGAGAAGAAGGTAATAGATAACTTAGTGTAGAAGACAAAGCGCTAGACATACATATGCATCTGATGTTTCCTTGAGAAGTCATGAATGATGGATTAGTGGTGAGGAGTCAGACATAAGATGAGACTCATTTATCAGGTGGTAATGGACATCGAGGAACCTGGAAGGCCAAAGGCCACTGAACCTAATGGAGACTAGATTAACTCAGTGGTCGGCCTAATGGATGAGTAGTGCCTCTTCCCACCACGCTTGGCCGTGTAAGTGACTGTACTAGAAAGTTGTAGAGGTAGCAAACCACTAAATATACTGCCAGGGAGGCAAAGAAATTACTAAGGTCAACGGATGACGACAACATCGAGAGCCACCCATATATCTGCAAGACGGAAAAGTTAGGCTGACCGGATCATTACCACTAGATTACTGTGAGATGTTATATACAGCCAAGATGGCGGCCATCTTAAAGGATGGAGAATGCAGAGAAGAAGAATCACGTGACCTCGGGGATTAGGTGGGCTCACCCATAGTGCCTTGCAAGCAGCAATGACAACCGGTCATGAGGTCAATGATGATTCATTAAAAATATAAAAAGGAGCTAAATTAGCCTCTTACCTCGTGGTGTTGCGATGACTCACAACACCATATAAGCGAAAAGTGGATTTAAAGATGGTGGCAGCTAACCGGACTTGCGCAAACGTCAAATACAATGGGATCCCTCAAAGTTCTGGACCAATCGGGTAAGGAGGAATAGGGTGGAGCGCGCACAAACCAGAAAATCCTCAAGGATTTTCCAATACCTTTATGAAATGCTAAGTACAACGCGTTTTGGGCCAGGGCCCTTTCTCAAGTGCAATTATAGCTGACACGTCGCCTAACTCTTCTGATGCGGAAAGATTGTTCTGCTTCAGATGAGTTAGGCTACGAGCAAGCTATAATGGCACTTGAGAAAGGGCCCTGGCCTAAAACGCGTTGTACTTAGTATTTAATAAGGGTGTTGGAAAATCCATGAGGATCTTGTGGTTTGTGCACGCTCCACCCTATTCCTCCTTACCCGATTGGTTCGCAACTTTGACTTGTAACTGATGATTCTTTGGCATCAATGATAGCAGTAGAAAAAGCCAAGGCGGGAGAAGAAGGCGTCCGTTTTGTGGGAAGAGATTAGACAGATAGGATCTCAGTCGGACTTAGAGAGATAGGAAATAATACTCAGATAATGCGGTGTGGGGGAAATGTAGCGCCTGTGATTGGTAGGACTGGAGAAGTAGACTTTGACTGAATTAATAGAGAGCGATAGGAGTCACTCTCCCTGCCTGTCACCATGTTAGATCAGTTTTGGACAATGTCGTAGTAGTTCCCACAATGCCAGCTTCGTTCTCGTGCCTCATAGTCATGTTCGTAATGTCAATCTGATAGTGGTTCTCCCGTGGCCAGTTCCAGTGTGGTACCTATAGGGCCATCATCATGCTGACAATACTATGGGTAAACCCCTTAATAAGATGCTTTGACCTCCCTTTCGAGGATCCACCAAATCTATGCACCCATTGATAAGATACTTTGGCCTGACGCTGTCTCTTCTTACCTTATTGACCTCAGGTGGTTAATATTTAATTTCTTGGCAAGAGTCTTCAAGAGCTTTTAGTGATTCTCTCGGCCCGTCTGTCTCACTTAGGTTTAGCTCCATTCAACAAGACCGTTCATCCTAGGGGTGGACCTTGAAAGGGGCTTTCAGGCGAACTTTGACAACCCATGGGTTTGCTGGAGATGGGCCAAAATGAAAAATAAAAAAGCAATACTCACCTACTCTTTGTCCTCCGTTTTAGTGTTGATTCCTTGTCTATTCCATGCCTACATTGGCTGGGACAGAAGTGAATCAACTCAGGTGACCAGCCAATCATTGGCCTCAGTGGTCACATATTGGTCACCAATGTCATGTTAATAGTGATGTCACCAGTACTGAGACTTGAGGATCGATTTTAAAATCCGATTTCCGATCATTTTCCAGCCAATCGCAATTGTGAAATTTGCTTGATCGCAGATCAGGACCCGATCTTTCCCGATCGCTCAACCCTAATTGTATATTACATATATACGGTAGGGTTGAGCCGATCTTGAGATTTCAAAATCCGATTTTCGATAATTTTTTAGCTGATCCCAATCGTGAAATTTGCTCGATTGCCGATCAGGATCCAATCTTTCCTGATCCCGATCCCTCAACCCTAACCAGGACCCAACATGTGACTGCTGAGGCAAGAGGTCACATTTTGCCCACCCTGGCCTTTATCCCCAGGATTTTAGTTCACCAGGAAAACCCCTTTAAGGATAATTTAATTTGCTGGAACGCCAGACTGGCTGTAGTATTTAAGGAACCCAGGTGCCAAATTTCATGTCCGTCACTTTATGGCGTTTTGGCTATGCTCTGGTGTATTATTTGTTCTTATCAGTGGTGGAAAGACCACTGGGCAGGATGGATCTACACATGGTGGTTGGTTGTCAAGTGCTTGGTATATTCCAGGGTTGTGGTGTTTTTATGGGTGTCCCTTTTGCAACTCAGGCTACTGCTGAAACTCTGGAACCCTCTTGCAACCATGGCTTCCCCAAGAGTCAAGAGCAACAATCGGCATCACTAAGCTTCGGTGAAGAGAGAACTTTGCAGATCCTACCGGTTTGGAGGGTCGAGGAAAAGATTTACAAGGGTTTTCCTTTTACAGAAAGCTCGAAAAAGACTTTTTGTTGGCAGACTGCAATTTTTTTTCTCTAAAACTTGGGCGACAGAAAGCCTGATCTTGGGTTTCACTAAAAATGAAAATGTCATGTCGCTTCGGCGGATTTCTGCTGAATTCTGCTAATGGCTCTTTAACCCACTTCACTGCCAAAACAATTTTCACACTTTCGCAATTGACAAGCACAAAGAAAGTCTGAAGGATAAATCACATTATACCGCCATACTCATATATTTTTGAAAGTCGAAACCAGTCATGTTCTAAAAAATGACACCCCGGACTATACACTCATCGGTGCTTTCTAGAGATGAGTGAACCAGTTTGGATCAGACCAAATTCGACCCAAATTTTCCAAAAGTTTTGCGTTCGATGCCAACCTGAAACTTTTGGGGTTCATCACCCACAAACCGTAAGTGAAATTACTATACTCTGGGACCTCTTCAGACCACAGAGTATGATAGGTGGAGGCCCAGGGGAGGTGGAAAAAGTAACAGTTATACTCAACTTCCCTCACCTCTTCTGGACATCCTTGGACATCCCTCTGGGTCCTCTTCTGGCCTCGTGTGTGATGTCTTTGGACATCCCTCTGGGTCCTCTTCTGGCCTCATGGGTGATGTAATGTGCCTTGGGGGTCACCACTGAGGCCTGTAATTGGACCTCAGCGGGCACATGGTTGGGATTAATAAGAGGGTTGATAAAACGAAGAAAAGATCCTTCCAGGTGACCTACCGTAGGCTGTTGGGGCTAGAGAGAAAATTCCGACTGTGCCAGAATCAGTGGATCAGTGCCTATCGAAGGAGGCAAAGAGTTGGAGTTGGTGGAGGCATAAGATACACACATCCTTGATCTTAAGAGTTAAAGAGTTAATTGCGATGGTGTTGGGACTACATGAAACGTGCCATAGTCTTCTTCATTTTTCTGATTTCATGGTGTCACAGCTCTTGGACCCCTTCCCCCCCTTCACCACCAATGTCATTGCCTGACTAGTCTCTTCTTAATGCAGTCTCATTCAGCCTCTGTCACTCTCCATTTTCGGCATTGCCCGTCTCTGTCACATTCGGTAGTTTCTCTGTCTCTGACTTTTTCCCCCCACATTATCTGGTCTGGTCTTGTTCTATCATATTCTGTCCATAGATGGTAGGAGATTGTTGGGCCATAGCCCGCTGATAATCTAATGTATATAGAGGCCGACAGTCTCTTGCCCAAGGGCTTTTCTCAAGCGGAACATGGATCCTATTGTCTGGTATCTTCTCATCACCCCTGCTTTATCGAAATAACAAGCGCGCTGGGCCAATCTCAACATGCAATTATTGGGGGAAGTGGGACGTAGCCGGGGCCACTTTTTGTCTCTAGTTACTCAGTGTTTCGATCTTTCACTCTCGGTGTCTCGAATTCTAACTAGCATAAAATATAACTTTTATTTTGATCAGCTAAAAATAATATAGCCAGGGCTATTAAAACAAACAAATAACAAACACACCAGCAGGCGTGATTAGGACAACTCCCAATACACTCTTTCAGTATGTGTCCCCACAGACTGCTGGCGCAATTATATTGATTTAAATGAGCATCCAGGGAATAGTAAACTAACTCTCTGGCACATGCTAGTAAACACCACTTTATAGGTTCAAGAATAAGAGGTTGTTACTCTAGCTGCTGCCGTAGCTGTATAGGATAATCATCCCCCCATTACCCTGCTCTGATATCTTGCATAGAGCCCTGGAGCCTATTGACACTCATGCACACTTACACACATGCCACCCTATGTAAGCTAGGTGCGGCTTTTTTACAGATTAAGTGTGCATACCAAATGCTGGTCTTAGTAATTTACTGACATTTATGCTCTTTCACTATGTCCCTGCCTGTTCAAAATAAACTACAGGTATCCAGGTTTAAGATGCGCATAATAAAATCTCTCAACGCGTTTCAAAGTTAAACTTATCATCAGGAGAGGATGTAAATCAAAAAAATAATAATAAAGATGTAGTTGCGGTTAAAACCGCATTTCCCGGTCCCTGATGGTGGGAGCCGGTACGGAGTGTCTGACGCTGACTGCTGCAGCGCTGGGGTTTAAATAGAGCCCAGACTGCTTCTAAGGATACGCCCCCTCGACATCATTCGGGTCTCCGCCAATCAGATTGCAGAGTCTCCGTGCGGAGGATAGCTCCTCCTTCTGTGGGCGTATGTTTGCCTCCGAAGCGTCCAAAATAAACAGCGCTGTTACTGTCTATGGAAGAGGAACCCGAAGGTAGGTATATATCATATCTGACAGATATTGGGAATGAATCGCTCCACACCAAAACTCTTTATTGCCATTAATACGCAAACACACAACTCCCTGCATTTATTGGCAGGTGAAAAAGATCGTGTAGCATATAGATAGGTCTGAAAAGTGGGCAATACCCTGCGTTTATTGACGGGTAAAAATACCCGCCTAGCATACATATTCATTTAGCGGAAGTTCAAAAGGAACCATGATAGGGGGACATTTCTGAGAATCAGTCCCATCATCACTTCAGTACACTATCGATGCGAATAAAAAATAAAAAATGTTTAATCTAATCATTTACAAGATTACTGCTACGGTAAAAGGACTTAATATGGAGTTAACCCTATCCCTACCATAGTGTACTGAGAGGAGCTATAGTGAAAGGACTTAATATGGAGTTAACCCTATCCCTACCATAGTGTACTAAGAGGAGCTATAGTGAAAGGACTTAATATGGAGTTAACCCTATCCCTACCATAGTGTACTAAGAGGAGCTATAGTGAAAGGACTTAATATGGAGTTAACCCTATCCTTACCATAGTGTACTAAGAGGGACAAGTGCCTCAAGACATGCCTTTCCCTCATTGTTCCTATTTCCTGGGTTTTTATAGGTTAGAGAAGATATCGAAATTAGTGGAGTATATCCAGCCCTACTGTCTATTTAGTCTCAAATAAATGGGGCAAAGGAAATTTGATCGTTAAGACCTTTTGGTCTTACACATTGGAATTTAAAGATCCACCTCGCCTCGTGTTGTAACAAAAGGCGATCCCAGTCACCTCCCCTTGTGGGTTCGGGTACATGTTCAATACCCTGAAACTTCAAAGTTTCAGGGTTGCCACCATGATACTGCCACACGTGGTTCGATAAAGTTTTATCCTCTTTCCTGTTGATATAACCAATATGTTCCAACACTCTCTTTTTGAACTCACGTCGGGTCTTTCCGACATAGTTGAGTGGACACGGACATGTGACACAGTAGATCACTCCTGCCGTCCGGCAGTTGATAAATTGTCTCGTATCATAATGGATGTTAGTCGTTACGCACAGTACTTGATTCCCTTTCTGTATGTGTTCACATGCCTTACATGTACCACACTTGAATGTGCCGTGTGGAATACTGCGATTTAACCACGTTTTCTCAGGTGCAGCAGGTCTAAGATGGCTATGTATCAATAGGTCACGTAGGTTCCTGCCTCTCCTGTACGTGACACTAGGTCTTTCACTCACAAGGGGTCTAACCTCTGAATCCATTGTGAGAATGTCCCAATATGATCTTAAGATATCCAGTACATTCTTATATCCCCGGTCATAATTGCCTATTAATCTGACAATTTTATTGTCACTAATCGAACGTTGTTTTGGTGTAAGTAGTTCTGTTCTATCTCTACTCTTTGCATCTTTTCTTGCTTTGAGTAGTAATGGGTTAGGGTAACCTCGTTGCCTAAATCTGGCTCCTAATTCTTCTGATTTTTCTTCAAAGTCCTCCAAGTCCGAACAATTCCTGCGAACACGCAGAAACTGTCCCTTGGGTATGCCTCTCCTCAGGGGTGCTGGGTGATAACTATCCCACCTGAGGAGAGAATTGGTCGCTGTATCTTTACGAAATAGGTTGGTTTTCAACTTGCCAGATTCGTCGACTGTGACAGTGATGTCTAGAAAGGTGATGGTGACCGGGTCTATAGTCGAGGTGAATCTCATGTTGATGTCATTATCATTCAACTTTTCCACAAAAGTGTTAAAGCTCTCCACTGTACCTGTCCACAGAATCAGCACGTCATCAATATAACGTAGCCAGAGCGAGATATATGGAGTCCATTGTTCGTGCTCTTCTGTAAAGACGAGGCGCTCCTCCCACCAGCCCAAAAATAAATTAGCATAAGTCGGGGCTGCAGAGCTCCCCATAGCGGTCCCCCGCTGCTGGTGGAAGAAGCGCCCGTCAAACATAAAGTAGTTTCTAGTCAGCACGAATTCTAGGAGCTCCAAAATAAACTCGCCATGGTCTGTTAGCTGAGTTCTCCTACTCTGTAGGAAGTATCTAATCGCCGCACACCCCTTGTCATGCGGGATCGAACTATATAATGCTTCAACGTCTAGAGACGCTAGAAACGAACCTGGTGGAAGATGGACGTCCTGTAATTGTCTCAGGACGTCCATCGTGTCTCGGGCATAGGAGGAAAGAGATGACACGAAAGGGCGAAGCACCCTATCTAAATAGATGCCCGCCCCCTGCGTCAGTCCCCCTATGCCCGAGACAATGGGTCTTCCTTTAAGGGGAGATACCCCTTTGTGGAGCTTCGGAAGGCTGTAGAAAGTAGGCACAGTGGGAGTTCTATTTTCCATGAACGCCAGTTCTTTTTTGTCAATGAGGCCAATTTCAAGGGCCCTTTTGAGGATGGAGTCTAATTCCCTTTTGAAAATACTTGTAGGGTTGCTATCAAGGACTCGATAAGTCTCTTGATCTTCTAACAGTGACAAACACATTTTTACGTATGTATCTCTATCCATCAATATAACGGCGGGAACGTTATATTGATGGATAGAGATACATACGTAAAAATGTGTTTGTCACTGTTAGAAGATCAAGAGACTTATCGAGTCCTTGATAGCAACCCTACAAGTATTTTCAAAAGGGAATTAGACTCCATCCTCAAAAGGGCCCTTGAAATTGGCCTCATTGACAAAAAAGAACTGGCGTTCATGGAAAATAGAACTCCCACTGTGCCTACTTTCTACAGCCTTCCGAAGCTCCACAAAGGGGTATCTCCCCTTAAAGGAAGACCCATTGTCTCGGGCATAGGGGGACTGACGCAGGGGGCGGGCATCTATTTAGATAGGGTGCTTCGCCCTTTCGTGTCATCTCTTTCCTCCTATGCCCGAGACACGATGGACGTCCTGAGACAATTACAGGACGTCCATCTTCCACCAGGTTCGTTTCTAGCGTCTCTAGACGTTGAAGCATTATATAGTTCGATCCCGCATGACAAGGGGTGTGCGGCGATTAGATACTTCCTACAGAGTAGGAGAACTCAGCTAACAGACCATGGCGAGTTTATTTTGGAGCTCCTAGAATTCGTGCTGACTAGAAACTACTTTATGTTTGACGGGCGCTTCTTCCACCAGCAGCGGGGGACCGCTATGGGGAGCTCTGCAGCCCCGACTTATGCTAATTTATTTTTGGGCTGGTGGGAGGAGCGCCTCGTCTTTACAGAAGAGCACGAACAATGGACTCCATATATCTCGCTCTGGCTACGTTATATTGATGACGTGCTGATTCTGTGGACAGGTACAGTGGAGAGCTTTAACACTTTTGTGGAAAAGTTGAATGATAATGACATCAACATGAGATTCACCTCGACTATAGACCCGGTCACCATCACCTTTCTAGACATCACTGTCACAGTCGACGAATCTGGCAAGTTGAAAACCAACCTATTTCGTAAAGATACAGCGACCAATTCTCTCCTCAGGTGGGATAGTTATCACCCAGCACCCCTGAGGAGAGGCATACCCAAGGGACAGTTTCTGCGTGTTCGCAGGAATTGTTCGGACTTGGAGGACTTTGAAGAAAAATCAGAAGAATTAGGAGCCAGATTTAGGCAACGAGGTTACCCTAACCCATTACTACTCAAAGCAAGAAAAGATGCAAAGAGTAGAGATAGAACAGAACTACTTACACCAAAACAACGTTCGATTAGTGACAATAAAATTGTCAGATTAATAGGCAATTATGACCGGGGATATAAGAATGTACTGGATATCTTAAGATCATATTGGGACATTCTCACAATGGATTCAGAGGTTAGACCCCTTGTGAGTGAAAGACCTAGTGTCACGTACAGGAGAGGCAGGAACCTACGTGACCTATTGATACATAGCCATCTTAGACCTGCTGCACCTGAGAAAACGTGGTTAAATCGCAGTATTCCACACGGCACATTCAAGTGTGGTACATGTAAGGCATGTGAACACATACAGAAAGGGAATCAAGTACTGTGCGTAACGACTAACATCCATTATGATACGAGACAATTTATCAACTGCCGGACGGCAGGAGTGATCTACTGTGTCACATGTCCGTGTCCACTCAACTATGTCGGAAAGACCCGACGTGAGTTCAAAAAGAGAGTGTTGGAACATATTGGTTATATCAACAGGAAAGAGGATAAAACTTTATCGAACCACGTGTGGCAGTATCATGGTGGCAACCCTGAAACTTTGAAGTTTCAGGGTATTGAACATGTACCCGAACCCACAAGGGGAGGTGACTGGGATCGCCTTTTGTTACAACACGAGGCGAGGTGGATCTTTAAATTCCAATGTGTAAGACCAAAAGGTCTTAACGATCAAATTTCCTTTGCCCCATTTATTTGAGACTAAATAGACAGTAGGGCTGGATATACTCCACTAATTTCGATATCTTCTCTAACCTATAAAAACCCAGGAAATAGGAACAATGAGGGAAAGGCATGTCTTGAGGCACTTGTCCCTCTTAGTACACTATGGTAAGGATAGGGTTAACTCCATATTAAGTCCTTTCACTATAGCTCCTCTTAGTACACTATGGTAGGGATAGGGTTAACTCCATATTAAGTCCTTTCACTATAGCTCCTCTCAGTACACTATGGTAGGGATAGGGTTAACTCCATATTAAGTCCTTTTACCGTAGCAGTAATCTTGTAAATGATTAGATTAAACATTTTTTATTTTTTATTCGCATCGATAGTGTACTGAAGTGATGATGGGACTGATTCTCAGAAATGTCCCCCTATCATGGTTCCTTTTGAACTTCCGCTAAATGAATATGTATGCTAGGCGGGTATTTTTACCCGTCAATAAACGCAGGGTATTGCCCACTTTTCAGACCTATCTATATGCTACACGATCTTTTTCACCTGCCAATAAATGCAGGGAGTTGTGTGTTTGCGTATTAATGGCAATAAAGAGTTTTGGTGTGGAGCGATTCATTCCCAATATCTGTCAGATATGATATATACCTACCTTCGGGTTCCTCTTCCATAGACAGTAACAGCGCTGTTTATTTTGGACGCTTCGGAGGCAAACATACGCCCACAGAAGGAGGAGCTATCCTCCGCACGGAGACTCTGCAATCTGATTGGCGGAGACCCGAATGATGTCGAGGGGGCGTATCCTTAGAAGCAGTCTGGGCTCTATTTAAACCCCAGCGCTGCAGCAGTCAGCGTCAGACACTCCGTACCGGCTCCCACCATCAGGGACCGGGAAATGCGGTTTTAACCGCAACTACATCTTTATTATTATTTTTTTGATTTACATCCTCTCCTGATGATAAGTTTAACTTTGAAACGCGTTGAGAGATTTTATTATGCGCATCTTAAACCTGGATACCTGTAGTTTATTTTGAACAGGCAGGGACATAGTGAAAGAGCATAAATGTCAGTAAATTACTAAGACCAGCATTTGGTATGCACACTTAATCTGTAAAAAAGCCGCACCTAGCTTACATAGGGTGGCATGTGTGTAAGTGTGCATGAGTGTCAATAGGCTCCAGGGCTCTATGCAAGATATCAGAGCAGGGTAATGGGGGGATGATTATCCTATACAGCTACGGCAGCAGCTAGAGTAACAACCTCTTATTCTTGAACCTATAAAGTGGTGTTTACTAGCATGTGCCAGAGAGTTAGTTTACTATTCCCTGGATGCTCATTTAAATCAATATAATTGCGCCAGCAGTCTGTGGGGACACATACTGAAAGAGTGTATTGGGAGTTGTCCTAATCACGCCTGCTGGTGTGTTTGTTATTTGTTTGTTTTAATAGCCCTGGCTATATTATTTTTAGCTGATCAAAATAAAAGTTATATTTTATGCTAGTTAGAATTCGTGTGTTTAAAGGTAGCATTTTGTGCCCCTCTTTGTCAAATAGACTCTCGGTGTCTCGTTCTCTTATTTGATCTGGCAGGCTTGCTGTCTGATTCTCTGCATGGACCTCTCTATTTGGTTGATCTCATTCAGTTTTTATTTCGGGTCTCTGTCTTGCTCTATTTTTCCGGTTCTGTTCATGTGACTAGGCCTCTGCCCTACTTTTCTCCCTCTCGGATTGGGCTTTTAGCTCTCTCTGAGTTTCTCTGTACCTACCAAGTTTGATCTCTGTTTTCTTTTCACTATAAGTATCTTTCTTCTGTTGGTACCAGCCATCGAATTACTTTCCCCTGTGCCCTCTTGATTTCCCAATGCCACCCGTGCCCACTGACACACTGTCTGTCCTGGTGGGCACAGCTGACTCCATTGTACATCCACCCCATGCCCGTGTCTTGGTCCTCCTCTTCATACTTCTCCCTCTACCCGCTCTCTATCTGGGTTCTGTAGAGCATATACAGTCCTATGAAAAAGTTTGGGCACCCCTATTAATCTTAATCATTTTTAGTTCTAAATATTTTGGTATTTGCAGCAGCCATTTCAGTTTGATATATCTAATAACTGATGGACACAGTAATATTTCAGGATTGAAATGAGGTTTATTGTACTAACAGAAAATGTGCAATATGCATTAAACCAAAATTTGACCGGTGCAAAAGTATCGGCACCTCAGCAGAAAAGTGACATTAATATTTAGTAGATCCTCCTTTTGCAAAGATAACAGCCTCTAGTCGCTTCCTGTAGCTTTTAATCAGTTCCTGGATCCTGGATGAAGGTATTTTGGACAAACAATTCAAGTTCAGTTAAGTTAGATGGTCGCCGAGCATGGACAGCCCGCTTCAAATCATCCCACAGATGTTCAATGATATTCAGGTCTGGGGACTGGGATGGCCATTCCAGAACATTGTAATTGTTCCTCTGCATGAATGCCTGAGGATTTGGAGCAGTGTTTTGGATCATTGTCTTGCTGAAATATCCATCCCCGGCGTAACTTCAACTTCGTCACTGATTCTTGAACATTATTCTCAAGAATCTGCTGATACTGAGTGGAATCCATACGACCCTCAACTTTAACAAGATTCCCGATGCCGGCATTGGCCACACAGCCCCAAAGCATGATGGAACCTCCACCAAATTTTACAGTGGGTAGCAAGTGTTTTTCTTGGAATGCTGTTTCTTTTTGGACGCCATGCATAACGCCTTTTTTTATAACCAAACAACTCAATTTTTGTTTCCAAAATGAAGCTGCCTTGTCCAAATGTGCTTTTTCATACCTCAGGCAACTCTATTTGTGGCGTACGTGCAGAAACGGCTTCTTTCTCATCACTCTCCCATACAGCTTCTCCTTGTGCAAAGTGCGCTGTATAGTTGACCGATGCACAGTGACACCATCTGCAGCAAGATGATGCTGCAGCTCTTTGGAGGTGGTCTGTGGATTGTCCTTGACTGTTCTCACCATTCTTCTTCTCTGCCTTTCTGATATTTTTCTTGGCCTGCCACTTCTGGGCTTAACAAGAACTGTCCCTGTGGTCTTCCATTTCCTTACTATGTTCCTCACAGTGGAAACTGACAGGTTAAATCTCTGAGACAACTTTTTGTATCCTTCCGCTGAACAACTATGTTGAACAATCTTTGTTTTCAGATCATTTGAGAGTTGTTTTGAGTAGCCCATGATGCCACTCTTCAGAGGAGATTCAAAATAGGAGATCAACTTGCAATTGGCCACCTTAAATACCTTTTCTTATGATTGGATACATCTGGCTATGAAGTTCAAAGCTCACTGAGGTTACAAAACCAATTTTGTGCTTCAGTAAGTCAGTAAAAAGTAGTTAGGGGAATTCAAATCAATAAAATGATAAGGGTGCCCATACTTTTGCACCGGTCAAATTTTGGTTTAATGCATATTGCACATTTTCTGTTAGTACAATAAACCTCATTTCAATCCTGAAATATTACTGTGTCCATCAGTTATTAGATATATCAAACTGAAATGGCTGTTGCAAACACCAAAATATTTAGAACAAAAAATGATTAAGATTAATAGGGGTGCCCAAACTTTTTCATAGGACTGTATACGGGTTATTTTGTTGATGCTTAAAGGGCCAGTCAATTCCTGATGCCCAGGACATATGTCAACAGCTCCACCTGGAACTCGAAGCCTATGACATATAGGTTCCTCGCTTGATAGTTCCTGCAAGGTGTTCTGCTACTGTGTTCTTTTAGACTCTAAAGCTCTGTATGGACCCACTTTTACTTGAGCACTCGCTTGCCTAATTCCTGTTTCTTTGTATTGGTGTCTCTTTGGCTTTCGACTGTCTACGACCTATACTGAGACCACTACTGAGATAGATACCTGATAGTCCCCACAGCGAAGTGAAGATCCCTATATGGGGATTGAACAGTGAATACTGAGAAGTCTGCTTAGACAATTGCCTTGAAAATGGCTCAAAGTCAAACCCGTTAGATGGTCCATAGTGGGTCCACAACCCATTGACCATTATTATAAAGTACATTTTTTTACCTACCTGTTTTGGTATCTGAATGTCTCCTCCTCTCTTTGGGTTCTCTCCTGGACTTTTATTAGATCTGTCTCCACCTGGTGAGGATTTTAGCCTCTACGACTTTCCACTATCGCTGGATGGACTTGTGTCTATATCTTATCTGGTTTGATCTTTCTCACGGGCTGTGTCTCTTTCTTTATGGTTTAGTCTGTTCCTCTTTGATGGGTCACTTTTATGAGATCTCTCTCTCTGGTTAAATCTCTAGCTCTTTAATTTTGTTTGGGTTGGATCTTGGAATTCACTTGTCTTGGTGTCAGTCTCTTTCTTTATAATTTGATCTCTAACTCTATAACTCAACTAACCCAACTTGGGTTGGATCTTGGTATTCACTTGGCTTGGTCTCTGTATCTTCTTTATCCATCTGGTTAAGTCTCAGTCTCATTTTTGTTTTGTTTTGGTCCCTGTTTTACTGGGTAAATCTAGTTTTGATCAGACTTGGTCTTTATGTCACTTATTGGATCTCTATCTGGCTAAGTTCCCTTTCTCCGTTGTTATATCTCTGCGTCTACCAAGCTTGGTCTTTGCATTATTATTATTATTATTATTTATTTATTTATTTATATATATAGTGCCATTAATTCCATGGTGCTGTACATTATTATATTAATTCCATGGTGCTGTACATTATTATATTAATTCCATGGTGCTGTACATTATTATATTAATTCCATGGTGCTGTACATTATTATATTAATTCCATGGTGCTGTACATTTGGGGGTTACATACAATACACAGAATATACAGGTAGAGATATAATACTAACAGTGACCGACTGGCACAGTGGGGTAGAGGGCCCTGCCGGTGAGGGCTTACAATCTATGAGGGAAGGGGGTAGAGACAGAAGGAGAGGGGGAGACTGTACAACATGGCGGTGCGGTGATAGTGTTATTGGAGGTTGTAGGCCTTCCTGAATAGGCGAGTCTTCAGGGCCTTCTTGAAGCCTGTGATTGTGGGGGTTGGTCTTATGTGTTGTGATAAGGAGTTCCAGAGTATGGGGGATGCACGGGAGAAGTCTTGGAGACGGTTGTGTGAGGAGCGGATGAGAGCAGAGTGGAGTAGGAGATCATTGGAGGATCTGAGGTTACGTGTGGGCAGGTAGCGGGAGATGAGGTCAGAGATATATGGAGGGGACAGGTTGTGGATTGCTCTGTATGTTAGCGTTAGTAGCTTGAACTCAATTTGCTGGGCTATAGGTAGCCAGTGGAGGGACTGGCAGAGGGGAGCAGCCGATGAAGATCGGGGGGTGAGGTGGATTAAGCGAGCAGCACAGTTTAAGGTGGACTGGAGGGGGGCGAGGGTGTTAGCTGGGAGTCCATGGAGAAGGGTGTTGCAGTAGTCA
This sequence comes from Leptodactylus fuscus, assembly GCF_031893055.1. Lineage (NCBI taxonomy): Eukaryota > Metazoa > Chordata > Amphibia > Anura > Leptodactylidae > Leptodactylus > Leptodactylus fuscus. The sequence goes on along the minus strand of NC_134269.1, from coordinate 11,743,511 downwards.
TTGATCATATCTCTGTATCTACCAGACTTGGTTGTTGTCTCTCTTATTGGATCTATGTATGGTTAAGTGTCTGTCTATCTCTGTCTCTACCAGGCTCAGTCTCTCTATCAGTGATCATATCTCTGTCTCTACCAGGCTCAGTCTCTGTATCAATGATCATATCTCTGTCTCTACAGGCTTGGTCTCTGTCTCTCTCATATCTTATTAAGTCTCTGACTTTCTGGTTTGCTCCTTGTTTTAACGGTTAGATCTCCATCTCTACCATGCTCGGTCTCTGTATCATTGATCATATCTCTGTCTCTACCATGCTCGGTCTCTGTATCATTGATCATATCTCTGTCTCTACCATGCTCGGTCTCTGTATCATTGATCATATCTCTGTCTCTACCATGCTCGGTCTCTGTATCATTGATCATATCTCTGTCTCTACCATGCTCGGTCTCTGTATCATTGATCATATCTCTGTCTCTACCATGCTCGGTCTCTGTATCATTGATCATATCTCTGTCTCTACCATGCTCGGTCTCTGTATCATTGATCATATCTCTGTCTCTACTAGGCTTGGTTTTGGACTCTCTTATTGGATCTTTATCTGGTTATGTCTCTGTCTCTCAATCTCACCTCCATCTCTACAATTCTCAGTCTCTGTATCATTGATCATATCACTGTCTCTACAGGCTCGGCCTCTGTCTCATATCTTATTAAGTCTCTGCCTTTCTGGTTTGCTCCCCATCTCAGTGGTTAGATCTCTGTCTTTGCTAGGCTTGGTTTCTTTCTTGAGATTCTTCTTTATTTTGTTAAATCTCTTGTCTCTTTCTGCCTGGCCCGGTCCCTCTCTTTCGTCCTGTTGTTCTCTCTCTCTCTGAAGAGTCTTTTTTATCTTCTGCTTCATTCTATATCTCTACATCTATACGGTGAGGTCTCTGTGATCAGGTCGTAGTCTCTTTATTTCACGACTCTTCTTCCCTGTCTCTTTGGTTGGACCTGTCTCGCTTCCTCTCTCGGGTTGGACCTGTCTCGCTTCCTCTCTCTGGTTGGATCTCTTTTTCTCCTTCTTTCTTTCGGTCTGCGTCACAACATGCTGAGTCAGACAATTCTCGGTGTGGCGGAGCTTTATGCTGCAGTTCTCTGTGTGCTGCATTAAATCTCTTCACACATCCATCTCACTCACGTTCTAGCACGCGCCCCCCACCGCCACCATATCGCTCCTACTAGAAACTTTCGCTCTCGAGTTACCCAGACACCTGTTTTTTTTTTTTTTTTTTAACCCTTCTCTTTCTGTCAGGGCAACGTCTTTGGCTCTCGACCATTGATTTGAAGCAGAATTTCTGTTTAATTCAGAGATAGTTTCTGAGGAATAGAAAAGGAGCAGAATTACCGGCAAGTCCAAGATCCTTCGGGAACGGACAGTATTATCTTCTTCTGCCCCAGGCCTGTACCGTGATCATGAGTAAATACTGTATGTTCTCCAGGAAGTCCAGTCTACGATTTCTAACCATCCAACAGAACGTTCTGTACATGTCCTTGCACTTAATCGGATACTAACATCTTCCTCGTTGAGAGTCTTCTGCTTCTGCCATATTCTTCACCTTCAGTATTAGGGTCTTCCATCGAGCTCAGATACGTATCCAGAAAAGAGCATCTCATACCTGCCTCAGACATGGAACAATGTACCTTATGTCTCATTGACACCAATACATTCGTTCTACCGTCAAAACAACTAAATCTGTTGTATATAGGTCACATACGCAAGACATCTGTGTAGCGTCAAGATGACAATGCTTCTCCGAGGCCTTGTTTTTTTTTACTTTCCATAAAATCGGATCCGTGGTCTCCAAAAAACATGATCGGATTACAATTGTATGTCATCTGTGATCACGGATCCTCGAAAAGACTTGTAAGATGGCAGTTACTTGTATGGGACAGTCTGTACCCCAACTATAGAATAGGACCAGCTCCATATTTTACAGATGGCTTCTATGGCCCGATCCTGATCTGTGCAAATGGGGACATAGTAATGAATGGGTCTCTATATTATCTATGGTTTGTAAATGCGGATAATATATAGAAAACAACAGTGATGGTGTGCACGGGGCCTAACCTGTCACCTGCATTGCTTCCATATCTTGGTACGTGCAGACACCTTACTGTCCTGGTACCTGCAGCGTCGCCATCCCAATGCCTATATAGTATCTCCATATTGATATAGCACATGCTCAAGACCTTACTAATCTACCAATCTGGCACCTGCAGAGTATCAACACCATAGCTATCCTCCACCTGCAGAGTATTGACACCCCACTGTTCTAGAACCTACATAGCATCTATTCAATGTGGTACCTGCGTAGTATCAACTCCTCAGTAATCTGCCACCTGCTCTATGGACACCCCCGTATTCTAGTGCCTACGTACCATCCACATCTTATCAATATGGTACCTGCAGAGTAAAAACATCTCACTAATCTGGTACCTGACAATGTGGCACCTGCAGAGTATTAACACCATGTCTACCTGCAGAGTACTGACCATATATCTATATCTTATCAATCTCATTAATCTGGTACCTGCAGAGTATCAATACCTTACCTATCAGCCACCAGCAGAGTATTGACAACCCACTTAGTACCTACATAGAATCCATATCTTACTAATATGGCACCTGCAGGGTATCAAGACCTCACTGACCTGGTGTTATACACCAACCTAGAAGCTGCGGAGCACCACTGTCTGAACATAGCTGTTATTGTTTAACCCTTTCCCCATGCTCTGCAGATCTTCTTTGTCTCAGCAGTTCTCCTGGCTGACGCAGTATAAGACTCAAGGAACTGGTACCTGAAGATCCCCCGTGTCTTCACACCTCCTAACTAGAACCTGCAAAGCAGCAGTGTTAATATTCACAATTCTAGACTGCGGAAATACATTGGTGATGTAACATCTCACTTATGTGAAACCTGCATAATGTTCGTGTTAAGACAAAAACATCATGGTCTTAATACCTGCCCCCATCGGTACCTGCCGAGATTTAGGGGTAGCAACAAAATGATCTAGTAAGGCAGTATATGGTTGGGCAGAAGTGTTGACACCTGCTTAGCTTGGTTGCCCACTGCCTTTCAGAACCTTCATATACTTGTTTAGTAGCAGGACAGGACCAGCTATACTGTCCTCACCTTGGTGGTCTGGAACCTGCATAGTCTCAGAGTCTTAACCCATCATTACTCGGTTCTTGCAGGTCATACCTATTTATGCCCCCTTTACCAGTCGTTTTACCACCATATTGGCCTAGTAGGTGCTGAGTATTCCAGTTTTAAGACCCTTCTCTACTTGGTTCTCACAGGTCATAGGTATCTATATCCTTCCTTACCCAATGTCTTACCACCACCTTGGCCTAGTAGGTGCTGAGAGTGTTGACCCTTCTTCACTTGGTTCCTTATTTACCTGGTGTCTTATCACCTTTTTGACTTAGTCAGTGCTGAGTATCAGAGTCTTAACCCTTCTTCACTTGGCTCCTGCAGGTCATATGTAGGTATATTCCCTTTACATGATGTTTTACCACCTTCTTGTCAGCTTGAGTTTGAGTATTTGAGTCTCATTACTCTTCGTTACTTGGTTCTTGTATGTCATAACTATCTATACCCTTCCATACCGGATGTCTTACTACCTCCTTGGCCTAGTAGGTGTTGAATATTGATCTTAACCCTTCTTCATTTGGTTCCTGCAGGTCATATCTATCTGTATCCTCCTTACCCGGTGTATTACCATCTCTGTGACCTGGTAGTTTTGAGCATCAGTCTTAATGCCATTTCTTACTTGGTTTTCAAGGGCATATCTATCTACATCTTCTTACTGAATATCTTACCACCTCTTTGGTCTTACAATCAGTCTTAATATCCTCCTTTATTTGGTTTTGAAGGATCTATCTGTCTATACCTCCTTACCTTGTGTGTTAGCATCACCTGGGCCGACTACGTTCAGAGTATCATAGTCTTAACTATGTCTTAGCATCACCTGGGCCGACTACGATCACAATCTTAACCCCCTCACTTACTTGATTCTTACTGAACATAACTGTCCGCATCCTCCTACACACATACCTGATGGCTCGCCGCCTGCAGACCATCGGGTCTAGTCTTTATTTTGCTCCTGCCCTGCAGAGTATTGCCATCCCCCCAGAACTGCACAGCTCTAGCCTCCCACCTGGCCTGCACCTCTCTTTTGTCATAGCCCTGCAGACAATTAGATACTGCGACTGATTACATACGGAGGTTGCAGAGCACGGTCGCAGAGCATCATCCCCCCCCCTCCACCCTTCCTTCCCTCCATCCCAGGTTACTGTGTCCCTCATTATCACTATGTGGGATTGTGTACATAAAGTCTATGCATCCAGCGTGTGAGTAGAGTCAGGAGGAGGAGCTCCTATTAGCTGCATCAGTGCAGAGAGGGATGTGAGAGACACAGGAGCGGGGAGGGATGTGTGGAGTGCCCCCTGGATAACTGCAGAGCTGTCCCACCACTGCACACAGGGCATCGTCTCTACACTTCCATCATCTTCTCAAGTCCTCTGTAGTCATCAGACCCATACTGACCCCTCTGCCTCCATATATGCATACCATTCTCCTCGCTACCCAAGCCCACGCAGCATCCTGACCCTATCCACATCTCCTCCTGGACCACTCACTTTTTTGTCTTCCCCGTGTCCCATCCCCCTCACCCCTCCTCCCCTGCTTCTCTCCATCCCCCTATGTTCCACTCTCTCCATACCTCTCCTGTATCCAGATATTTCCCATCCAGCATCCTCCTCTGTGTGGTCCCTTCTCATCCTGCTCCTGCTCTTCTGCCACTTCTCCGTCATTGTCCCTTCTTCTTTCCTTCCTGCACCCCCCATCCCCTTCCCCTGACAGGTTTGGCAGCCCCTTGTACTTCATACAATCCATTTCTCTCTCCCTCTCAAAATGCAAGTTTCTTTTGCTTGCACAGAGCAGACATTGCGAAGTAGGACCAGTGAGGATCGGCTGTGCCCCACTCGCCCTTCTGGTGGGCAAAATGGGGGAAACGGGGGGCAGATTAAACAGCGCACTCCCCCACTGGGGACAAAAAACCCTAACCAGGTGCTGCCCCTTCTCTCGCACATCCTGCGTGAGTCTACTGGTAAATCTACTGGCATGAAATACAGGTAAGAGGAGCCGAACATCTACGAGGAATACACGGGGAAGAGAAGTCTGTCTGTCTGTCTATCTATCTATCTATGTATCTATCTATCTATGTATCTATCTATCTATCTATCTATCTATCTATCTATCTATCTCATGTCTATCTATCTATCTATCTATCTATCTCATGTCCTATCTATCTATCTATCTATCTATCTATCTATCTATCTATCTATCTATCTATCTATCTATCTATCTATCTATCTCTCATGTCTATCTATCTATCTATCTATCTATCTATCTATCTATCTATCTATCTCCTATCTATCTATCTATCTATCTATCTATCTCCTATCTATCTATCTATCTATCTATCTATCTATCTATCTATTATCTATCTATCTCCTATCTATCTATCTATCTATCTATCTATCTATCTATCTATCTCTCATGTCTATCTATTATCTATCTATCTATCTATCTATCTATCTATCTATCTATCTCCTATCTATCTATCTATCTATCTATCTATCTATCTAATATCTATCTATCTATCTATCTATCTATCTATCTATCTATCTTCAGTACATCCATTCTATCTATCTATCTATCTATCTATCTATCTATCTATCTATCTATCTATCTATCTCGCTATCTATCATATCTATCTATCTAGATATCTATCTCATATCTATCTATCTATCTATCTATCTATCTATCTATCTATCTATCTATCTATCTCCTATCTATCTATCTATCTATCTATCTATCTATCTATCTATCTTTCATATGAGTCTTGTAATACTACAGATGTACCATGAGATGGATGACGCATGTTTTTTTCACTCTTTTATGGGTATTCAGTAGTCCATTATTTAGCTCACTTACTTTAGTTCAGTCTCTCTCCCCCATTGAGGCAAATTCCTATAGAAATAAATGGAGTACTGGTGGGACCTGAGCTAATCATAACATATACCTGAGTGACCTGAGCTAGTCCTAATGTACATCTAAGTGTCCTCAGCTAGTCCTATCATACACCTGAGCAACCTGAGCTAGTCCTAACATACACTTAAGTAACCCAAGCTAGCCTTAACATACACCTGAGAGACCTGGCCTAGTTCTAACATATATCTGAGTAACCTGAACTAGTCTTAAAAGACACCTGAGTGAATTGAGCTAGTCCTAAAACACACCCAAGTATACTGTGCTGTTCTGAACACACATCTGAGCAATCTGAGCTAGTCCTAGCGTACAAATGAGCAACCTGAGCTGGTCCTAACATACACCTGAGTGACCCTAGCTACTCCTAATATACACCTAAGTGACTTGAGCTAGCCCTAACATACATCTAAGAGATCTAAAATAGTCCTAACATACCCTTGAGTAACCTGATCCTGTCTTAAAATACATCCAAGTGACCTGAGCTGGTCTTAATATACACCTGAGTGACCAGAGCTAATCCTAACACACACTGGACTGACCAGACTGACCAGAGCTAATCCTAACATACACCTGAGTGACCAGAGCTAATCCTAACATACACTTGACTAGCCTAACACACCTGACTGGCCAGAGCTAATCCTAACATACACCTGAGTGACCAGAGCTAATCCTAACATACACCTGACTAGCCTAACACACCTGACTGGCCAGAGCTAATCCTAACATACACGTGACTGACCAGAGCTAATCCTAACACACACTGGACTGACCAGACTGACCAGAGCTAATCCTAACATACACGTGACTGACTAGAGCTAATCCTAACACACACCTGAGTGACAAGAGCTAATCCTAACATACACCTGACTGACTAGAGCTAGTCCTAACATACACGTGACTGACCAGAGCTAATCCTAACATACATGTGACTGGCCAGAGCTAATCCTAACATACATGTGACTGGCCAGAGCTAATCCTAACACACACCTGACTGACCAGAGCTAATCCTAACACACACTGGACTGACCATACTGATCAGAGCTAATCCTAACATACACCTGACTGACCAGAGCTAATCCTAACACACACCTGACTAGCCTAACACACCTAACTGGCCAGAGCTAATCCTAACATACTCCTGACTGGCCAGAGCTTATCCTAACACACACCTGACTAACCAGAGCTAATCCTAACATACACGTGACTGACCAGAGCTAATCCTAACATACACGTGACTGACCAGAGCTAATCCTAACACACACTGGACTGACCAGACTGACTAGAGCTAATCCTAACACACACCTGACTGGCCAGAGCTAATCCTAACACACACTGGACTGACCAGACTGACTAGAGCTAATCCTAACACACACTGGACTGATCAGACTGACCAGAGCTAATCCTAACATACACGGGACTGGCCAGAGCTAATCCTAACACACACCTGACTGGCCAGAGCTTATCCTAACACACACCTGACTAGCCTAACACACCTAACTGGCCAGAGCTAATCCTAACATACTCCTGACTGGCCAGAGCTAATCCTAACATACACGTGACTGACCAGAGCTAATCCTAACATACATGTGACTGACCAGAGCTAATCCTAACACACACTGGACTGACCAGACTGGCCAGAGCTAATCCTAACACACACCTGACTGGCCAGAGCTAATCCTAACACACACCTGACTGACCAGAGCTAATCCTAACACACAGTGGACTGACCAGAGCTAATCCTAACACACACTGGACTGACCAGACTGACTAGAGCTAATCCTAACACACACTGGACTGATCAGACTGACCAGAGCTAATCCTAACATACACGGGACTGGCCAGAGCTAATCCTAACGCACACCTGACTGACCAGAGCTAATCCTAACACACACCTGACTGACCAGAGCTAATCCTAATGCACACCTGACTGACCAGAGCTAATCCTAACATACACTGGACTGACCAGACTGACCAGAGCTAATCCTAACATACACGTGACTGACCAGACTGACCAGAGCTAATCCTAACATACACGTGACTGACCAGAGCTAATCCTAACACACACCTGAGTGACAAGAGCTAATCCTAACATACACGTGACTGACCAGAGCTAATCCTAACGCACACCTGACTGACCAGAGCTATTCCTAACATACACTGGACTGACCAGACTGACCAGAGCTAATCCTAACATACACGTGACTGACCAGAGCTAATCCTAACACACACCTGAGTGACAAGAGCTAATCCTAACATACACGTGACTGGCCAGAGCTAATCCTAACACATACCTGACTGACCAGAGCTAATCCTAACACACACCTGAGTGACAAGAGCTAATCCTAACATACACGTGACTGGCCAGAGCTAATCCTAACATATTCCTGATTGACCAGAGCTAATCCTAACATACACGTAACTGGCCAGAGCTAATCCTAACATATTCCTGACTGACCAGAGCTAATCCTAACATACACCTGAGTAACAAGAGCTAATCCTAACATAGACCTGACTGGCCAGAGCTAATCCTAACACACACCTGACTAATGAGAGCTAATCCTACTATACAACTGTATGCCTTTAGCTACTTTTAATATACGATTGAGCTATATGTGAGATATACCTGAGATATAATTGAGCTATATGTGGGATATACCTGAGATACAACTGAGCTATATGTGTTTTATACCTGAGGTATAACTCAGGTATATGTGAGATATACCTGAGATACAACTGAGCTTTATGTGAGATATAACTGAGATATAACTGAGCTACATGTGAGATATACCTGAGATATCACTGAGCTACATGTGAGATATACCTGAGATATCACTGAGCTACATGTGAGATATATCTGAGATACAACTGAGCTATATGTGGGATATACCTGAGATATCACTGAGCTTTATGTGCAATATACCTGAGATACAACTGAGCTTTATGTGAGATATAACTGAGATATAACTGAGCTACATGTGAGATATACCTGAGATATCACTGAGCTACATGTGAGATATACCTGAGATATCACTGAGCTACATGTGAGATATATCTGAGATACAACTGAGCTTTATTTGAGATATACCTGAGATATAACTGAGCTATATGGGAGATATACCTGAGCCATATGGGAGATATACCTGATTGGGTTTTTCTCCACCCCCGGATACTATCTCTGCCCCCAACCTGTCATCTGCTCTGTATGTTAATGTTTATTTCCTCCTATTTCCTTTGAATGCCTAATTTATGGGCTAACGTTCCCGATTTCCCTATTTTTGGGCTGACATTCCTCTATTAGTTTTGGGGTGATACATTCCTTATAAGCACTACTATGGTTATATACATCCTTCAGTCCCCATACATGCCGACATCGTCCTATACAGACTCATGGTATTTACTAAATTTGTACATTTTGTACATGAACAATGGCTGCACATTATGTATTGATGAATTTATACATATTTGATATTTATTAGTTTTTTATCAGTTGCTGTATATTTAGATTATTTGATATTTATGAATTAGCATTATTTATATTGTATATAGACCATATAAGGGTTGGGGGCGGAGGGTGTGAATAGCCGACTGTAGCTCGGGCACTAGTGAGATTGACCTTTATTGTTGATCAATCTTCTTGCCGGATGAAAAAGTGAATAAAGATGTGAACTAAGTGTAAGAGAAAGCTGATGAGAATGTCCCAACTTGCCTCAGACAGCAGAATTCTGATCTCCAGTTGAATCCAATGAAGAAACAAGTTGTGCTGTCCGGGGCAAGTTGGGACAGTCTCATACTTCTAATATTTTTGTACCACTTTGAGTCCTGCTGTATACCTGAGCTACTGATGTGATAAACCCAACCACTGTTCAGATATACTGCACAAATACTGCTTAGATACATCTAACTACTGCTGAAACTCCATGCGCACTGAGCAAGCCATGCCAGAAAATATGGTCCATCCATCTGCTGGATTTCACAGCGAGCAAGCAGTGAGGTGACCAGGACTGTATATAGACCTGTATATAATACAGACAGTAGAGCCGTAGTGATGCAGGGACTCCATCGTAGAGCGCTATGATGCAAGGAGTCCTGGTCTATTGACTGGATTCAGGGTTGGGAAATCAGGCTGAAGTGGGGAATTTCATTTCCCTGTGTGCATAGGGCCTTAGATATGCCTATTCAGGGGTTGATATCTCCCTATGGTAGTGCTGAGATACACCTGATATTCTGGCATACCGCTGAGATACACCTGATTAGGGTTGATCCCATCTTGAGATTTCAGGATCGATTTTAAAATCCGATTTCCAATCATTTTCCAGTTGATCCCGATTGACATTTGCTCGATCGCCAATCAGGATCCAATCTTTCCCGATCCCGATCGCTCAACCCTAATTATCTATACAGTAGGGTTGAACTGCTCTTGAGATTTCAAAATCCGATTCTCGATCATTTTCCAGCCGATCTCGATCGTGGAATTTGCTCGATCTCCGATCAGGATTCCATCTTTCCTGATCGCTCAACCCTACACCTGATATACTGGCATACTGCTGAGATACACCTGATATAATGGCATAATGCTGTGATACACCAATGTACTCCTATAATACATCTTAGTTATAGATGTGCGTACAACTATAAAGGAAAATCGACCACTTGCTTATGACTATGTGGGCACCGGTTGCTGAGGGGGTATAGCTGGCATGTGGGAAGAATAACTGAGTGGGCACAACTGTATTTTGTACGGCCACAATCTCTAGCTGGCACTTAGATGTGGGTACATTTGCTGTGTGGGCACACATCTATAGGCATACATTATGTGCAACTACTTTGTATGCGCAGTTGTTTTACATACAACTCTATCAAAATAAGCAGAATCTTCTTGGACTAAGGGCCGATAGACATGACAGTGTGATGGCCGCCGTAAGGTTTCCGCTCCCATATAGGTTCGTGGGGCTTGAACGTACCATGGTATGCCTCTGGGTCGGTGAACATCTGATCTTTTCTCCTGCCTCTTGTACCATGTGAATGAAGTGTTACATGGCAGCCATTGGTGGGCATCCATGTAGGGACATGAGTCACCGGCTCACCACCCTGGCCAACAAAGTTGTCCACCAAAAGTGTAGAAAAATTTACATTTTAGAAAATAAATTGGTCATGGATCTGGGCGAATTTTCACACATCTGCACATCACTGAAGAGATCTGCCATTGCTGACTGTGTGGGTGGGGTACTCTGACTATTTATTACCGACCCCGTGATGCCACTGTCTCTGTCTGTCTGTTCAACATGTTCTATACTGTACTGCGGCTAGTGACACTACTGCTGACCCTACACAATTAGACATCATCTCCTGCTCTGTACTTTCCTAACACTGCTACCACCACCACCACCACCTCACAATGGGACTTCATTCCCTGCCTTGTCAATACTGCTCCATACTGCCTTGCCACTGCTACCACCCACCGTTACACAGCAGGACATCATCTCCTGCCTTGTCAAACCTATTTCATACTGTCCTATCTCTGCTACCACCACCACCACCATACAGTGGGATATCATCTCCTGACTTGTCTGTCCTGTTCCATACTGTCCTACCACTGCTGCCACCACCAACAAACAGTGGGATATCATCTTCTGCTTTGTCTGTCCTGTTTCATACTGCCCTACCACTAATATGACCATCACCACCACCATACAGCTGGATATCATCTCCTGCCTTGGCAAACCTTTTCGATATTGTCCTATCTCTGCTGCCACCACCACCATAGAGCTGGATATCATCTCCTGCCTTGTCCATCCTGTTCCATCCTGTCCTACCACTGCTGCCACTATTGCTACCACCACCAGACAGCTGGATATCTCTTGTTGCCTTGTCTGACTTGTTCTTAGAGGTCATTGTTTTTTTCAATTCCCAAACACTAATCCTTTCCTAGTCCCCAAAGAGAGATAACTTGTGGGGTCCTTGTATAACTCTTCTCCCGATGGCATTGAGTGTATATTCATAGGTCTAATGGTGGTATACTGGTAATATAGCGGTGTGTTAGGTTAGATGGTGGTATATTGGTAATATAGCGGTGTGTTAGGTTAGATGGTGGTATACTGGTAATATAGCGGTGTGTTAGGTTAGATGGTGGTATACTGGTAATATAATGGTGTGTTAGATTAGATGGTGGTATACTGGTAATATAATGGTGTGTTAGGTTAGATGGTGGTATATTGGTAATATAATGGTGTGTTAGGTTAGATGGTGGTATATTGGTAATATAATGGTGTGTTAGGTTAGATGGTGGTATACTGGTAATATAGCGGTGTGTTAGGTTAGATGGTGGTATATTGGTAATATAATGGTGTGTTAGGTTAGATGGTGGTATACTGGTAATATAATGGTGTGTTAGGTTAGATGGTGGTATATTGGTAATATAATGGTGTGTTAGATTAGATGGTGGTATACTGGTAATATAATGGTGTGTTAGATTAGATGGTGGTATACTGGTAATATAATGGTGTGTTAGGTTAGATGGTGGTATACTGGTAATATAGCGGTGTGTTAGGTTAGATGGTGGTATATTGGTAATATAGCGGTGTGTTAGGTTAGATGGTGGTATACTGGTAATATAATGGTGTGTTAGATTAGATGGTGGTATACTGGTAATATAATGGTGTGTTAGGTTAGATGGTGGTATATTGGTAATATAGCGGTGTGTTAGGTTAGATGGTGGTATACTGGTAATATAGCGGTGTGTTAGGTTAGATGGTGGTATATTGGTAATATAGCGGTGTGTTAGGTTAGATGGTGGTATACTGCTCGTATGGCTATGTATAGGGTTGTATGGTGTATACTGGTTGTATGGCTATGTATAGGGTTGTATGGTGTATACTGGTTGTATGGTTGTGTATGAGGTTACATGGATGTACAATAATGGTGCCCTGGATTATATAGGAGTTGTGTAAATGTGGGTTCAGTGGTTTCTGTGTAAGCTGACGTTACCGCAGCTCCTGTCACTTCACTGTTGTCTATTGTGGTTGTTGAACACATCTGGGCCATCCATCAATAATTCATGTTCTCCAGGTTTTGCCATCAAACACTTGGCATGATGTTAGTTTGTCACATAACTGCGGAGACTCTTCTTGGCTTTGAAGTCCTTTATGTCAGACACATTCGGGTTATTCCTGCACGTAGAGCGCGCTCCAGCTCCCACCACGGCGCCTCTATCGACGTCTTATAATTTATCCTCCATCAATAGGTAGACGTGTGTGTCGTAGATTACTCTCTTGCCGCATACGTCGGTGATATTTCAGTTTAATAGTTTATGGCAGACGACCGAACATTGACCTTAAAAGGCATTGCCATCTGGAACCCGGAATCCCCAATCTGTGTCTGGTTTTCCTCCATTACAAGGTCCGTTTTTCTTTGGTTTGCCGTCGGTGTAACTTTCCATTAGTGAGTTATTGGAAGGTAAATAAGAGACGTAAATACAATGGGTCTGTGTGACGTCCATGGACTCTGTTTTGGTGCCAGGTCCAACCACAGGAGAAAATGGCTGCAATGACCAACGTAGCAAGATACAGTCCTATGAAAAAGTTTGGGCACCCCTATTAATCTTAATCATTTTTAGTTGTAAATATTTTGGTGTTTGCAGCAGCCATTTCCGTTTGATATATCTAATAACTGATGGACACAGTAATATTTCAGGATTGAAATGAGGTTTATTGTACTAACAGAAAATGCGCAATATGCATTAAACCAAAATTTGACCGGTGCAAAAGTATGGGCACCCTTATCATTTTATTGATTTGAATACTCCTAACTACTTTTTACTGACTTACTGAAGCACAAAATTGGTTTTGTAACCTCAGTGAGCTTTGAACTTCATAGCCAGATGTATCTAACCATGAGAAAAGGTATTTAAGGTGGCCAATTGCAAGTTGTTCTCCTATTTGAATCTCCTCTGAAGAGTGGCATCATGGGCTACTCAAAACAACTCTCAAATGATCTGAAAACAAAGATTGTTCAACATAGTTGTTCAGGGGAAGGATACAAAAAGTTGTCTCAGAGATTTAACCTGTCAGTTTCCACTGTGAGGAACATAGTAAGGAAATGGAAGACCACAGGGACAGTTCTTGTTAAGCCCAGAAGTGGCAGGCCAAGAAAAATATCAGAAAGGCAGAGAAGAAGAATGGTGAGAACAGTCAAGGACAATCCACAGACACCTCCAAAGAGCTGCAGCATCATCTTGCTGCAGATGGTGTCACTGTGCATCGGCCAACAATACAGCGCACTTTGCACAAGGAGAAGCTGTATGGGAGAGTGATGAGAAAGAAACCGTTTCTGCACGTACGCCACAAATAGAGTTGCCTGAGGTATGCAAAAGCACATTTGGACAAGCCAGCTTCATTTTGGAAACAAAAATTGAGTTGTTTGGTTATAAAAAAAAAAGGCGTTATGCATGTCGTCCAAAAAGAAACAGCATTCCAAGAAAAACACATGCTACCCACTGTAAAATTTGGTGGAGGTTCCATCATGCTTTGGGGCTGTGTGGCCAATGCCGGCATCGGGAATCTTGTTAAAGTTGAGGGTCGCATGGATTCCACTCAGTATCAGCAGATTCTTGAGAATAATGTTCAAGAATCAGTGACGAAGTTGAAGTTACGCCGGGGATGGATATTTCAGCAAGACAATGATCCAAAACACCGCTCCAAATCAACTCAGGCATTCATGCAGAGGAACAATTACAATGTTCTGGAATGGCCATCCCAGTCCCCAGACCTGAATATCATTGAACATCTGTGGGATGATTTGAAGCGGGCTGTCCATGCTCGGCGACCATCTAACTTAACTGAACTTGAATTGTTTGTCCAAAATCCCTTCATCCAGGATCCAGGAACTGATAAAAAGCTACAGGAAGCGACTAGAGGCTGTTATCTTTGCAAAAGGAGGATCTACTAAATATTAATGTCACTTTTCTGTTGAGGTGCCGATACTTTTGCACCGGTCAAATTTTGGTTTAATGCATATTGCACATTTTCTGTTAGTACAATAAACCTCATTTCAATCCTGAAATATTACTGTGTCCATCAGTTATTAGATATATCAAACTGAAATGGCTGCTGCAAATACCAAAATATTTAGAACTAAAAATGATTAAGATTAATAGGGGTGCCCAAACTTTTTCATAGGACTGTAGATACCCCATGCCCAAACAGCTCATCCGCACCCAGATTTAAAGCTGAATTCTTGGCGCAAGGTTGCCCACCGTGACACAAAGAAAGTGTGTTTACTATAAGGGCCCCTAATCCAGAATATAACTGGTTAAGTAGCCATTTAGGTGTCAGTGCACTCCCTTAAAAGAATTAGGTGATGCCTTCTATAGAAGTGCAGATGATGGTCACTTCTGGAGCCCTTACACCAAACCGGCCACAAACAACTCAGTGGATGATATATTAGGTATACATTTGTTGAGAATTTATTTTCCAAATTTTTTGATTCCTTCAGATTCAAAAACATCAAAAACCTCATTGTTTTGTTTTTTATTTTCTCCATATGGGGTACAAGCATTGATGTTCTGCTTGGATAGGCTGGGTGATCTGCTTGCTTTTGTCCCACCAATCCTACTTTTGGCCGATTTCTCTCATACTGTGGAGTCATGAACTAAGCTGAGATTGGAGGGGCTGTGTGTCCTTGCTGAACATCCCGACTGAAGAAGGTAACGGCAGTGGACACAAAGCATTTCATGGTGCCCCTTGGAATCTGTGGGTGGCCTCTGTTAATCATGGACAAACTGGGTCAACACCGATACCCTGAGTCTTCTGCAATATGCCCCATAGTGACCCCTGCACACAGTATTATGCCCCATAGTGGCCCCTGCACACAGTATTATGCCCATAGTGGCCCCTGCACACAGTATTATCCCCCATAGTGGCCCCTGCACACAGTATTATGCCCCATAGTGGCCCCTGCACCCAGTATTATCCCCCATAGTGGTCCCTGCACACAGTATTATGTCCCATAGTGGCCCCTGCACACAGTATTATGCCCCATAGTGGCCCCTGCACACAGTATTATGTCCCATAGTGGCCCCTGCACACAGTATTATCCCCCATAGTGGCCCCTGCACACTGTATTATCCCCCATAGTGGCCCCTGCACACAGTATTATCCCCCATAGTGGTCCCTGCACACAGTATTATGTCCCATAGTGGCCCCTGCACACAGTATTATCCCCCATAGTGGTCCCTGCACACAGTATTATCCCCCATAGTGGTCCCTACACACAGTATTATGTCCCATAGTGGCCCCTGCACACAGTATTATCCCCCATAGTGGTCCCTACACACAGTATTATGTCCCATAGTGGCCCCTGCACACAGTATTATCCCCCATAGTGGTCCCTGCACACAGTATTATCCCCCATAGTGGTCCCTACACACAGTAT
Source organism: Leptodactylus fuscus (assembly GCF_031893055.1). Classification (NCBI taxonomy): domain Eukaryota; kingdom Metazoa; phylum Chordata; class Amphibia; order Anura; family Leptodactylidae; genus Leptodactylus; species Leptodactylus fuscus. The sequence goes on along the minus strand of NC_134269.1, from coordinate 11,726,994 downwards.
TATGTCCCATAGTGGCCCCTGCACACAGTATTATCCCCCATAGTGGCCCCTGCACACAGTATTATCCCCCATAGTGGCCCCTGCACACAGTATTATCCCCCATAGTGGCCCCTACACACAGTATTATCCCCCATAGTGGCCCCTGCACACAGTATTATCCCCCATAGTGGCCCCTGCACACAGTATTATCCCCCATAGTGGCCCCTGCACACAGTATTATCCCCCATAGTGGCCCCTACACACAGTATTATCCCCCATAGTGGCCCCTGCCCACAGTATTATGTCCCATACTGGCCCCTGCACACAGTATTATCCCCCATAGTGGCCCCTGCACACAGTATTATGTCCCATAGTGGCCCCTGCACACAGTATTATGTCCCATAGTGGTCCCTGCACACAGTATTATGTCCCATAATGGCCCCTGCACACAGTATTATGTCCCATAGTGAACCCTGCACACAGTATTATGCCCCATAGTGGCCCCTACACACAGTATTATGTCCCATAGTGGCCCTTGCACACAGTATTATGCCCCATAGTGGCCCCTGCACACAGTATTATGTCCCATAGTGAACCCTGCACACAGTATTATGCACCATAGTGGCCCCTGCACACAGTATTATGCCCCATAGTAGCCCCTGCACACAGTATTATGTCCCCATAGTGGCCCCTGCACACAGTATTATGTCCCATACTGGCCCCTGCACACAGTATTATCCCCCATAGTGGCCCCTGTACACAGTATTATGTCCCATAGTGGCCCCTGCACACAGTATTATCCCCCATAGTGGCCCCTGCACACAGTATTATGTCCCATAGTGGCCCCTGCACACAGTATTATGTCCCATACTGGCCCCTGCACACAGTATTATCCCCCATAGTGGCCCCTGTACACAGTATTATGTCCCATACTGGCCCCTGCACACAGTATTATCCCCCATAGTGGCCCCTGCACACAGTATTATGTCCCATAGTGGCCCCTGCACACAGTATTATGTCCCATAGTGGCCCCTGCACACAGTATTATCCCCATAGTGGCCCCTGCACACAGTATTATGTCCCATAGTGGCCCCTGCACACAGTATTATGTCCCATAGTGGCCTCTGCACACAGTATTATGCCCCATAGTGGCCCCTGCACACAGTATTATGTCCCATAGTGGCCCCTGCACAGTATTATCCCCCATAGTGGCCCCTGCACACAGTATTATGTCCCATAGTGGCCCCTGCACACAGTATTATGTCCATAGTGACCCCTGCACACAGTATTATGTCCCATAGTGGCCCCTGCACACAGTATTATGTCCCATAGTGGCCCCTGCACACAGTATTATGTCCCATAGTGGCCCCTGCACACAGTATTATGTCCATAGTGACCCCTGCACACAGTATTATGTCCCATAGTGGCCCCTGCACACAGTATTATGTCCCATAGTGGCCCCTGCACACAGTATTATGTCCCATAGTGGCCCCTGCACACAGTATTATGCCCAAGAGTGGCCCTTGCTCAAGTTATTATGCCCCATAGTGGACACCCATGAACAATTATTGATCGGAGACCCAGGGGAGGATACAAACATAAAAAACACTGTGACTTACCTCTCCATGGCTCCGGTGCACTCCCCACAGATCTCTTCAATGTTGGACTAGACATCACGTGACCCAGGCCGGCATTGCGACGCCTAATGATGCTGACCTGGGCCACATAACGTCTGTGACATCATCAAAAAGGCCCAAAGCTTGCCGGAGCACAGGGGGGGTAAGTGACAGTGTTTTTTTTATGTTCCTTCACTTCCCCTTGCCCAATGATCATTATATACTGGGGTCTAAAAAGACCTTAGAGTATAGTGATAGCAGTATGTGTGGGGTTCGTGGGCCCACGTGTTCGGACCCACGAGAGAAGAGCTTCAGTGGGGGTCTGATTCTTGGCCACCCCATTGATAAGGGACCACATCGCTCATGGTATTTAATTTACTCCATTGAAGTGAATAGGGAAACTGTAATACCACTTACAGCCACTATGGCCTGTGTCGCCATTTTCAAAGTGTGAGCACTGAAGGAGCCACAGCACAAGTGCTAGCGTTACAGCTCCTTCAGACCGTTGATCGGTGGGGGTGCTAAGAACAGTTGATCAATTTCTCCTGTCTCACGTATCCCTTTAATAGATCTAGCAATGTAAATTTGTGAAGCGTATGGTGTGAATTAAGGCTAGGCGATCCTCTTGGCTGGAGGACTCTGAGCTCGGAGGTAGAAGGGTCTCCCCAGGGCGGGCGTACAATAAACACATGAGCTATGACGGCCAGCACTAAATAAATAACTAATGAAAAATGCAGTCGCTGAATATTTCATGGGGTAAATTCAATTTAGTAAAACTATTAAACAGAGATCAGATGATAAATAGACCCCGACATGATGGATTATTATAGAGGGCGCTGGAAAGGGGTGGAAGTGGCCAACCCCCCCCCCCCCCCCCAAATATGTAGCACCCGCAAAGAGGTTCATCAGCTGTCCCATATTACAGCAAGGCGATCACGTTCCCCACCAACTCCCTGTAAGCCCTGGGGTCTGTTCTACGACAAGTCAGCGTCTGACAAGTGATATCTAACAGCGGGAATTTATTACTACAACAACCCTCCTGGTGCCGACTGAAAACCTACAAATCTGTCATCCATATAGAAGGAATGAGACTGATCTACTGGGGTGTAATACAAGGAGCAATAATGTGTAAGACTAGTCTGTGTATTATCTATCTATCTATCTATCTATCTATCTATCTATCTCCTATCTATCTATCTATCTATCTATCTATCTATCTATCTATCTCCTATCTATCTATCTATCTATCTATCTATCTATCTCCTATCTATCTATCTATCTATCTATCTATCTATCTATCTATCTATCTCCTATCTATCTATCTATCTATCTATCTATCTATCTATCTATCTATCTATCTATCTCCTATCTATCTATCCATCCATCTATCTATCTCATCTATCTATCTATCTATCTATCTATCTATCTATCTATCTATCTATCTATCTATCTCCTATCTATCTATCTATCTATCTCCTATCTATCTATCTATCTATCTATCTATCTATCTATCTATCTATCTCCTATCTATCTCCTATCTATCTATCTCCTATCTATCTATCTATCTATCTATCTATCTATCTATCTATCTATCTATCTATCTCCTATCTATCTATCTATCTATCTATCTATCTCCTATCTATCTATCTATCTATCTATCTATCTCCTATCTATCTATCTATCTATCTATCTATCTATGTATCTATCTATCTATCTATCTATCTCCTATCTATCTATCTATCTATCTATCTATCTATCTATCTTCTATCTATCTATCTATCTATCTATCTATCTATGTATCTATCTATCTATGTATCTATCTATCTATCTATCTATCTATCTATCTATCTATCTATCTATCTATCTATCTATCTATCTCCTATCTATCTATCTATCTATCTCCTATCTATCTATCTATCTATCTATCTATCTATCTCCTATCTATCTATCTATCTATCTATCTCCTATCTATCTATCTATCTATCTATCTATCTATCTATCTATCTATCTCCTATCTATCTATCTCCTATCTATCTATCTATCTATCTATCTATCTATCTCCTATCTATCTATCTATCTATCTATCTATCTATCTATCTATCTCCTATCTATCTATCTATCTATCTATCTATCTATCTATCTATCTCCTATCTATCTATCTATCTATCTATCTCCTATCTATCTATCTATCTATCTATCTATCTATCTATCTCCTATCTATCTATCTATCTATCTATCTATCTATCTATCTATCTATCTCCTATCTATCTATCTATCTATCTATCTCCTATCTATCTATCTATCTATCTATCTCCTATCTATCTATCTATCTATCTATCTATCTATCATCTATCTATCTATCTATCTCCTATCTATCTATCTATCTATCTATCTATCTATCTATCTCCTATCTATCTATCTATCTATCTATCTATCTATCTATCTCCTATCTATCTATCTATCTATCTATCTATCTCCTATCTATCTATCTATCTATCTATCTATCTATCTATCTATCTCCTATCTATCTATCTCCTATCTATCTATCTATCTATCTATCTATCTATCTATCTATCTATCTATCATCTATCTATCTATCTATCTATCTATCTATCTCCTATCTATCTATCTATCTATCTATCTATCTCCTATCTATCTATCTATCTATCTATCTATCTCCTATCTATCTATCTATCTATCTATCTATCTATCTCTCTCCTATCTATCTATCTATCTATCTATCTATCTATCTATCTATCTCTCTCCTATCTATCTATCTATCTATCTATCTGTCTATCTATCTATCTATCATCTATCTATCTATCATCTATCTATCTATCTCCTATCTATCTATCTATCTATCTATCTATCTATCTATCTATCTATCTATCTATCTATCTATTCATCCGTCCATGTATATAAATGTGAGGATCTTTGATCACGTTGTGAAAGTCCATCTACCCCAAGGTGACCTTCTTTATATGGGAACCAACACTATATAGACTATATTCTCTCTTGGGCCTGGATTTTAGCCTACGAAGTGAAGTCACGGCAAGTATTGCCCCCCTGGTTTGGGCTTTTGTTTGGCTTTGTGGATAGATGTTTTGGTCATCTTGGGTTTGGGTGACTTGTTCCAGTGTATCCGGTTGGCCTGTGGACCACTGATGTAGTAAGATGTCTCCATCTGGTTATCCATATAAGCAGACGGGTTCTATATTAAATTCATCTTCTCTTTGTTCACCAGGAATCTAGGAAAGTCTGGATTACGTGTCTCCTGCCTTGGATTAGGTAAGCGCGTGCGGATATTTTATATATTCAACAATTTTAACAGGCTTCAATGACTATCTCATGTGTATGGGAAAGAAGGATTGGGCAAGACGAGTGGTGAGACTATGGATCTCAGAAGGTGGTGATGGTGGAGTCACTCTACAGGTCCAAGAAGATCCTAGATGACCACCCTGAATGGAAACATACGAGAAGTTATAGGTATTAGATTTTGAAGATGAGAGGGTGGATACAGATGGTTGGATTTGGAGCTGGGAAGGAATTTTTTTACCCTGACTTGGGGCAATCGGCATTACCCTCATGAGGTTATTTGTAGGGTTATAGGTTGGGCTTGGTGGACCTGTGTCTTCATCCAACCTACTCTTCTGTGTCCAATCTTCATGTCGCTACCAGAGTTGTCTATCTCCCTCTCCTGACTGACAACATACGGACCCTTGAGCAAACTGAGCGTCCATATGTATACGGGAGAGAAGGTCAGGAGATAGATCTGTTTGGCGCCAGCTATGTTCCACCCTCTCTGAACCACATGGTCAATGCATTATTCATCAGGGTACAATAGTTACATAAAAAATAATACCTCTCACAGTAAGGGACAATTGTCACGTGAAGCTATGTGAGAGGTCATCTTCTGTCCTACAAACACTCTTTGTGATGACGTCCACCAGTGTCATGTAAAACCTGAGCATAAATATTGGCGCCCGAGGACGCAACAACTCGCTCCTTAGAGATTTATTATTTCCGTTTTGCTGACTACTATATTTTATGGCCATGCATAAGCAATGCGGATCAGTGGCCCTGATGCATGATGGATGGGATTCTCGGCGGGGTGAGGACCCCTTCCCGATAGCAAAGAACATTGGTTTATTTAATATGAACATCTGAAGATGGACAGTTCTAATTTGTTATGGTTATTACGGTTGCACGACTACTGACGGACCTGTGTCCCCGCCGCTCCAGTACTTCAGTGTCATTTTCTAGAATGTACCGTAATTTGTCAGACCTCATTAGGTTCCTATACCTGACATCTGGGTGGGAAAAAAAAACTGCGCACGATAGTGCTGAGTTTGTCATTACGCAACACCTGTTTCAGTCGCGGACCGTAGTGTTTGAGCTGGGATACATGGTCTATATGATGACCCAATGTCCCGCACCACCTATGGCTTGTCTTAACTGGATCTACCACATTAGGACCCATTAATATGGAGGAATCTTTTGATGATTTTGAGGCAGATTCCGCTCCAGATTTCTCCCTGATTCTCCCCCAATTGGAGGCAGAGATCGGAGCAGGAAAAAAATAAGCGTCCTGCTTGATCTGGCCATGTGTTCCATGGCTGGTTTAGCTGCAGAGTCCTTGGCGCAACGATCCTCATTAATTTGGCCCATTTATCTCCACGGGGAGCCAGGGGGCAGAAAATGAAGAGGAATCTGAGACGGGTGTCCACTTCAAATTCGTCTTCATTTTCTGAATTATGAACGGGCCCTTATAGCAATCTATCATGCTGTGAGTTCCAGCCAGGTCATGGGTTTTACTGTCCCATACTTAAAGGGGTTATCCAGTTTCTAAGATTGATGGCCCATATTCAGGATAGGCCATCAATATTAGATCTGTGAGAGCCTGACACCCAGGACCCCTGCAGATCACTGGTATAAAGGTATTGAAGTCTATGGGGCAGTGCAAAAGATGTGGAAATTGGAGGAGGTGAAGAAAGGTCGTCTTTAAAGGGATTATCCAGTTTCTGAGATTGATGTCCTATCCTCAGGTGGGATCCAACACCCGTTACTGAGGCATTGTGGGAGAGTGGCGATTGAGGTACGCTCCCACAATGCCTCAGTAACGGGTGTTGGATCCCACCTGAGGATAGGACATCAATCTCAGAAACTGGATAACCCCTTTAAAGAGGACCTTTCTTCACCTCCGCCAATTTCCACATCTTTTAATAGGCCCCTCTCCACTGATTCTGGTGCGTTAGAATTTTTTTCTCTAGTCCCCACCATTTCTGAGCAATCAGTGCAGTTAGTTTTGATGCCTAATATTCTAACTAGACTCCTTAATGTAAAGTGGGTGGTGTCAGACAGGTGGAGGCAGAGGGTGTGACCTAGAGCTCTTACACTTTCTGCTTTTGATTGGAGCTTCACCCACTTGACATTAGGGAGTCTAGTCAGCATCTCAGGCACCAAAACTAAGTGCACTTATTGCTTGGGGGCTAGAGATAAAATTCCAACTGTGTCAAAATCAGTGACCTATCATAGTCTGAGAAGAACCAGAGTTGGTGGAGGTGGTGAAAGGTCTTCTTTAAATCTGAGTACAGGACAGTAGACCCGTGCTTGGGCTAGAAATGACATCATCCTAGATCGCTATAATGCATTGTGTGGGTTTTGTTCAGCTGAGCTATGGCCGGCTTTATGAAACACAGTCAGATATATGCTATCCTATATACGTTGTTTACAATTTTGACCGGCACCGTCTGTTCACTAACCACCCCTCTCGCCCTCTGTCTACAGGGACCTGGGTAACATTTGGATCTCAGATTTCAGATGAGGTAAGGAAAGCAGCTGGAGAGGGAGGTGACGGAAAAAGATGGATGGGTCAGCACCGGGAGGGGGATGGGGCAGGTGCGAGACATATGGAAGGGGCTAGAGAATAATGGATGAGGTTGCTGACCCTGCCTGTTTTATTTTCCACCAGGTTGCAGAAAATATCATGACTGTTGCCTACGAACACGGGGTCAATCTGTTTGACACTGCAGAGGTGTACGCGGCCGGCAGGTGAGAAGAGGTTCTAGGAGGCAAATTAATACATAGTGAATGATGAGAAATTTACGGGACCACCAGCCCAATAGTCTGGAGGATGAGATGAATCTGGAGGTTCTCATTAGAAGAGATATTTTTGGGGACTTTCACCCTCTGAAGACCTCCATGCCTGAAATAGTTTCATTCTACTGCCCAGCAAGTGAGGAAAGAGTAATGGTTTGGGTTCTCTGTAATACAAGGGCTACACGGTGACATGGGTTGCATAACAAAAAGTTGTGTGACTTGTCAGCAACATAGTATCGTGCAACTTTTTGAGCTGTGATTTGGATTACACGTCGACTTTGGCCATGTCTCTGGTCCTACGACCAAAGATTGTCATGTTGCCCTGTGACTCCTTCACTAATTTAAGAGAATGGTGCCACGTTGCAACCTTGAGGGTGTTGTGACGGTGACTTCTAGTCATCAAAAAGTGAGCACTTCTGGATTTTTTGGGGACTCCATTTACTTACACTAGTGAAGGAGTCGAAGGGCGACACGGTGATCTCTGGTCACATGAGAGGAGACATAGCCAAAGTCATTGCGTTACCCTAGCCTTAGTCCCAAATCACAACTCAAAAAGTTGCACAATAGTATGTTGCAGACAGGTCACATAAAGTGACAGACCCAGGATCCTCTGGTGGGCCCAGGTTGTAACACAATAATGATCTAGCAGAAGACACCCAGATTTGAAGGATACCATGGCCTACTTCTTAGGAGACCTTAGGATGGATCTCCAGAATAACTTCATCTGGTGGAATCAACAAACGCAACAATTGAGAATGTAAATGTAACCAATAACTGGGCAACGATCATCAGATCTGATCATTGTCTACTTGGTTCGGCCCATGTAAGAACACCCTATGTATTCTTTGGGTGGTGGCAATTTCCCTTCCCCTTTTTCCCATTGTAACGGACGAGAGACGTCTACTAGACCCTACCATGTCTGAGTTCTGGGCCAGGCCAATAAACGATTGTGAAAAGTAGCTGATGAAGATCTATGTATTCCAGCCAGAAACTCTTGCCAAGTTGTTTTGAGGCCAGGAACGTCTCAGATATCTAAATTGAATTTTATGCGTATGAGCGGCTTAATATTAAATGATGACCTGAGCTCTGGCGATTCCGGTTTAATCAGCTCATTGCTTCTGAATAGCCAGTTACCCGTAGAAATTGCTTAATGCTGCGTCACTAACTCTTCGAGGAATTACTACTGTATGTAGACGTGGGTCAAGGAACAGAAGCGAGAAGGTCAGTGTAAGAGGAGCTTCACCGAACTGCTTTGAAATAGGCTCAATTGTACCGTATAGCAGCCATGAGTTTTACTTTAAAGAAGACTAAAAATTTCTAAGGAATGGCCTTTATGGAGCCAAGATGGCTTAGACCACCATCAGATCCATGAGTCATTGGTTCCTTAGAAGAAGATG
>NC_134269.1:11620403-11712903 GCF_031893055.1 Leptodactylus fuscus | reverse complement strand
GATGTGACTTTTTTTTCATTCTCTTTTGTGTTTTTTCATTGCAAGCAAAATAAATGAAGATATTACCAAAGAGTTTGTGCTTGTAATCATTACTGGGGGACACCGAGGATTATCTGACAGGACTGCAGGGGGGCCAATACTTTTGGCCAACACTGTGGCTGAGAATTTTTAAAACCAAGACACCCATAGGTGCTGCTCCGCTTGTCTATAATGTCCTGCTTACATGTTGACTTCTAGAAGACCATGTGCACCTTTAGGGACATTTCTTTACATGACTGATGTATTTTGGGGTATAAAACACTTCTCTACTTAGTTTACATTAGAAATGTTGCTTTGTTGGCTTTCTGCAGCTACTATGTTATACACTACACTCACAACTGCAAGGTTCCTTAAAGAAGCAAATCCAGCCTGAAGACTTGTTCTCTGACCCCCCTCTGATTTCATCTCAAAATACATGTAGACCTTTCAATGGACCTCTCAGTCCACGAACATAAGAGTTCACTTCAAGATCAGGTGACATATAGGTATTGTGTGAGCTCCATAGATAATGTAGTGGGCTCTGCTGATATATACATTATAGCCCCGTCTACAAGAGAAGTCAATGGAAATATCCGACTACAAGGGTTCTGCATCAAACATGGTCACTAAGAGCCGCAGAGCCGCGGAGATTCAGAAACCTCCGACCAATAGTCATCACGTTCCCATAGCCGAGAGGTTACCTGTATTATTATATTGTACTTGTATATTGTGCAGTGTTTTCTAGGAATAACAGTTTTCTCTCTGCTTATGTCAACTCTTCTTTATAGAGCCGAAACCGAAAGAGGATTGTCCCGAAAGCATATTATAGAAGGTGAGAATGTGGCAGCTCAGAGTCATTCATCTCCATGTTACTTCTATTACATACTGCTATTACAGTGATATACTTGTACATGGAGGGGCGATATTATAGTAGTAACATACATAAAATACCCCTTACCATATTGCCTCAGTCAGAGGACTGAGAGATAGTAGTTGGGCCCCTTTTTGCAGTCTTCTGCTAATTAAAAACACCTGGGCAAAATGGGGGGAGTGCTGGTACCAAGGCAAAAACAAAAAAATGGTGAAGGAAGAAACTTACCATACATATTGGTACCTACTAGCTTTCAGTCCTCTGACTGCGGCAATATGGTGTCTGCTGCTTCTGTGGTGCAGTACCTCTGGGGCAGCGCGGCCCAGAGACTGGGGGCTTGGTCTGGTGGCAGAGGTGTGCCCGAACCGCTGGGTCGCTTGCCTTGTGGGCACTGTGTTGTGGTTGTGGCGGTCGCTGTGCGGCGCTGCACCGAGTAGAATAGGGACCCACTATAAAGAGGTCGCCATGAAGTGGCTAGTGGTCTTATACAACTCGGTCAATATGTAGACTAAGAACCTCATGTTCAGTATTGTAGAATTTGCTAATAAGCCGAGATCAATGTATAAGACTGGGATGTGCGGCCATGTCTTTCGCTTTTTGCACATTTATTATAGTAGTAACAGTCTAGTATATCTTAGGTGATATTATAGTAGTTATATTCTTGTACATAGGGGCAGTATTATAGTAGTTATATTCTTGTACATAGGAGTAGTATTATAGTAGTTATATTCTTGTACATAGGAGTAGTATTATAGTAGTTATATTCTTGTACATAGGAGCAGTATTATAGTAGTTATATTCTTGTAAATAGGAGTAGTATTATAGTAGTTATATTCTTGTACATAGGAGCAGTATTATAGTAGTTATATTCTTGTAAATAGGAGTAGTATTATAGTAGTTATATTCTTGTACATAGAAGCAGTATTATAGTAGTTATATTCTTGTAAATAGGAGTAGTATTATAGTAGTTATATTCTTGTACATAGGAGCAGTATTATAGTAGTTATATTCTTGTACATAGGAGTAGTATTATAGTAGTTATATTCTTCTACATAGGAGCAGTATTATAGTAGTTATATTCTTGTACATAGGAGTAGTATTATAGTAGTTATATTCTTGTACATAGGGGTAGTATTATAGTAGTTATATTCTTGTACATAGGGGTAGTATTATAGTAGTTATATTCTTGTACATAGGAGTAGTATTATAGTAGTTATATTCTTGTACAAAGGAGCAGTATTATAGTAGTTATAATCTTATACATAGGACCAGTATTATAGTAGTTATATTCTTGTAAATAGGAGTAGTATTATAGTAGTTATATTCTTGTACATAGGAGCAGTATTATAGTAGTTATATTCTTGTACATAGGAGTAGTATTATAGTAGTTATATTCTTCTACATAGGAGCAGTATTATAGTAGTTATATTCTTGTACATAGGAGTAGTATTATAGTAGTTATATTCTTGTACATAGGGGTAGTATTATAGTAGTTATATTCTTGTACATAGGAGCAGTATTATAGTAGTTATATTCTTGTACATAGGAGGTAGCATTATAGTAGTTATATTCTTGTAAATAGGAGTAGTATTATAGTAGTTATATTCTTGTACATAGGGGTAGTATTATAGTAGTTATATTCTTGTACATAGGGGTAGTATTATAGTAGTTATATTCTTGTACATAGGAGTAGTATTATAGTAGTTATATTCTTGTACAAAGGAGCAGTATTATAGTAGTTATAATCTTATACATAGGACCAGTATTATAGTAGTTATATTCTTGTAAATAGGAGTAGTATTATAGTAGTTATATTCTTGTACATAGGAGCAGTATTATAGTAGTTATATTCTTGTACATAGGAGTAGTATTATAGTAGTTATATTCTTCTACATAGGAGCAGTATTATAGTAGTTATATTCTTGTACATAGGAGTAGTATTATAGTAGTTATATTCTTGTACATAGGGGTAGTATTATAGTAGTTATATTCTTGTACATAGGAGCAGTATTATAGTAGTTATATTCTTGTACATAGGAGGTAGCATTATAGTAGTTATATTCTTGTAAATAGGAGTAGTATTATAGTAGTTATATTCTTGTACATAAGGGTAGTATTATAGTAGTTATATTCTTGTACATAGGGGGCAGTATTATAGTAGTTATATTCTTGTACATAGGAGCAGTATTATAGTAGTTATATTCTTGTACATAGGAGGTAGCATTATAGTAGTTATATTCTTGTACATAGAAGCAGTATTATAGTAGTTATATTCTTGTACATAGAAGCAGTATTATAGTAGTTATATTCTTGTACAAAGGAGCAGTATTATAGTAGTTATAATCTTATACATAGGACCAGTATTATAGTAGTTATATTCTTGTACATAGGAGTAGTATTATAGTAGTTATATTCTTGTACAAAGGAGCAGTATTATAGTAGTTATAATCTTATACATAGGACCAGTATTATAGTAGTTATATTCTTGTAAATAGGAGTAGTATTATAGTAGTTATATTCTTCTACATAGGAGTAGTATTATAGTAGTTATATTCTTGTACATAGGAGTAGTATTATAGTAGTTATATTCTTGTACATAGGAGCAGTATTATAGTAGTTATATTCTTGTACATAGAAGCAGTATTATAGTAGTTATATTCTTGTAAATAGGAGTAGTATTATAGTAGTTATATTCTTGTACATAGGAGCAGTATTATAGTAGTTATATTCTTGTACATAGGAGTAGTATTATAGTAGTTATATTCTTCTACATAGGAGCAGTATTATAGTAGTTATATTCTTGTACATAGGAGTAGTATTATAGTAGTTATATTCTTGTACATAGGGGTAGTATTATAGTAGTTATATTCTTGTACATAGGAGCAGTATTATAGTAGTTATATTCTTGTACATAGGAGGTAGCATTATAGTAGTTATATTCTTGTAAATAGGAGTAGTATTATAGTAGTTATATTCTTGTACATAGGGGTAGTATTATAGTAGTTATATTCTTGTACATAGGGGGCAGTATTATAGTAGTTATATTCTTGTACATAGGAGCAGTATTATAGTAGTTATATTCTTGTACATAGGAGGTAGCATTATAGTAGTTATATTCTTGTACATAGAAGCAGTATTATAGTAGTTATATTCTTGTACATAGAAGCAGTATTATAGTAGTTATATTCTTGTACATAGGAGTAGTATTATAGTAGTTATATTCTTGTACATAGGAGCAGTATTATAGTAGTTATATTCTTGTACATAGGAGGTAGTATTATAGTAGTTATATTCTTGTACATAGGAGCAGTATTATAGTAGTTATATTCTTGTACATAGGAGTAGTATTATAGTAGTTATATTCTTGTACATAGGAGTAGTATTATAGTAGTTATATTCTTGTACATAGAAGCAGTATTATAGTAGTTATATTCTTGTAAATAGGAGTAGTATTATAGTAGTTATATTCTTGTACATAGGAGCAGTATTATAGTAGTTATATTCTTGTACATAGGACCAGTATTATAGTAGTTATATTCTTCTACATAGGAGCAGTATTATAGTAGTTATATTCTTGTACATAGGAGTAGTATTATAGTAGTTATATTCTTGTACATAGGACCAGTATTATAGTAGTTATATTCTTGTACATAGAAGCAGTATTATAGTAGTTATATTCTTGTAAATAGGAGTAGTATTATAGTAGTTATATTCTTGTACATAGGAGCAGTATTATAGTAGTTATATTCTTGTACATAGGAGCAGTATTATAGTAGTTATATTCTTCTACATAGGAGCAGTATTATAGTAGTTATATTCTTGTACATAGGAGTAGTATTATAGTAGTTATATTCTTGTACATATGAGTAGTATTATAGTAGTTATATTCTTGTACATAGGAGCAGTATTATAGTAGTTATATTCTTGTACATAGGACCAGTATTATAGTAGTTATATTCTTGTACATAGGAGCAGTATTATAGTAGTTATATTCATCTACATAGGAGCAGTATTATAGTAGTTATATTCTTGTACATAGGAGTAGTATTATAGTAGTTATATTCTTGTACATAGGAGTAGTATTATAGTAGTTATATTCTTCTACATAGGAGCAGTATTATAGTAGTTATATTCTTGTACATAGGAGTAGTATTATAGTAGTTATATTCTTGTACATATGAGTAGTATTATAGTAGTTATATTCTTGTACATAGGAGCAGTATTATAGTAGTTATATTCTTGTACATAGGAGTAGTATTATAGTAGTTATATTCTTGTACATAGGAGCAGTATTATAGTAGTTATATTCTTGTATATAGGGGCAGTATTATAGTAGTTATATTCTTGTACATAGGAGCAGTATTATAGTAGTTATATTCTTGTACATAGGAGCAGTATTATAGTAGTTATATTCTTGTACATAGGAGCAGTATTATAGTAGTTATATTCTTGTACATAGGAGGTAGCATTATAGTAGTTATATTCTTGTACATAGAAGCAGTATTATAGTAGTTATATTCTTGTACATAGAAGCAGTATTATAGTAGTTATATTCTTGTACATAGGAGCAGTATTATAGTAGGTATATTCTTGTACATAGGAGTAGTATTATAGTAGTTATATTCTTGTACATAGGAGCAGTATTATAGTAGTTATATTCTTGTACATAGGAGGTAGTATTATAGTAGTTATATTCTTGTACATAGGAGTAGTATTATAGTAGTTATATTCTTGTACATAGGAGTAGTATTATAGTAGTTATATTCTTGTACATAGAAGCAGTATTATAGTAGTTATATTCTTGTAAATAGGAGTAGTATTATAGTAGTTATATTCTTGTACATAGAAGCAGTATTATAGTAGTTATATTCTTGTACATAGGAGTAGTATTATAGTAGTTATATTCTTGTACATAGGGGTAGTATTATAGTAGTTATATTCTTGTACATAGGAGCAGTATTATAGTAGTTATATTCTTGTACATAGGAGTAGTATTATAGTAGTTATATTCTTGTACATAGGAGCAGTATTATAGTAGTTATATTCTTGTACATAGGGGTAGTATTATAGTAGTTATATTCTTGTACATAGGAGCAGTATTATAGTAGTTATATTCTTGTACATAGGAGGTAGCATTATAGTAGTTATATTCTTGTAAATAGGAGTAGTATTATAGTAGTTATATTCTTGTACATAGGGGTAGTATTATAGTAGTTATATTCTTGTACATAGGAGCAGTATTATAGTAGTTATATTCTTGTACATAGGAGGTAGCATTATAGTAGTTATATTCTTGTACATAGAAGCAGTATTATAGTAGTTATATTCTTGTACATAGGAGCAGTATTATAGTAGTTATATTCTTGTACATAGGAGTAGTATTATAGTAGTTATATTCTTGTACATAGGAGCAGTATTATAGTAGTTATATTCTTGTACATAGGAGGTAGTATTATAGTAGTTATATTCTTGTACATAGGAGTAATATTATAGTAGTTATATTCTTGTACATAGGAGTAGTATTATAGTAGTTATATTCTTGTACATAGAAGCAGTATTATAGTAGTTATATTCTTGTAAATAGGAGTAGTATTATAGTAGTTATATTCTTGTACATAGGAGCAGTATTATAGTAGTTATATTCTTGTACATAGGACCAGTATTATAGTAGTTATATTCTTGTACATAGGAGTAGTATTATAGTAGTTATATTCTTGTACATAGGACCAGTATTATAGTAGTTATATTCTTGTACATAGAAGCAGTATTATAGTAGTTATATTCTTGTAAATAGGAGTAGTATTATAGTAGTTATATTCTTGTACATAGGAGCAGTATTATAGTAGTTATATTCTTGTACATAGGAGTAGTATTATAGTAGTTATATTCTTCTACATAGGAGCAGTATTATAGTAGTTATATTCTTGTACATAGGAGTAGTATTATAGTAGTTATATTCTTGTACATATGAGTAGTATTATAGTAGTTATATTCTTGTACATAGGAGCAGTATTATAGTAGTTATATTCTTGTACATAGGACCAGTATTATAGTAGTTATATTCTTGTACATAGGAGCAGCATTATAGTAGTTATATTCTTGTACATAGGAGTAGTATTATAGTAGTTATATTCTTGTACATAGGAGGTAGTATTATAGTAGTTATATTCTTAGAAAAAGATATAAAGTAGCTCACCCTTGTAGTCGTTCAAATGATGATTGTTGGTGCACGACCCTATTCTCCTTGACTCATTGGAGTAAATAAATGGAAGTATAATCTTGTCAAACCGAAGGTTCGATATAAGGGTCCGCGACTCACAGCTTGTAAAAACTTTTCTTTTTATTTCATCCTTTTAAAATTTCTGTTTGCCACCATAGGCTAAAGTATACATTTAAACACAAAAAAACATAGTGTAGACAAGGTAGACACTGGACATGGTGAGTTAAAAACCGCTAGAAAACTGACGCGTTTCGGGACTATTGAGGCGTCCCTTACTCATAGTGAAACTAGCCTGAACATTGTAAGCAGTGTGAACTTAATATACACTCTGAGATGACTAAAACTGGGAGGATCCAAAACCTTTCTACATCATCAGCTGATCATTTAACCCTTCCTGGCAAGTTTGTGGATCTCACTTAGTTTTGTTTTAAATAGAGACAAGGATAGAAGTAAAAAAAAAACAAAAAAACAAAACAAAAAAAAAACAAAACAAAAAAAAAAAACTTGTTTATTCGAGATTATTCTGTTGCACGAGCATAAAAGAATAAATATCTCAACTCTAACTAAAGTTGATATCAAAAAGTTAGCTACTTTCAATACTAAACTGAAACAGATTACCGCAGTACCTCCCTCCATGTGAATTTAGTCCTACAAAGGTACAACAAGCCTGACCACTCCCAAGGTAATTAACTTGCAGAGTTGAGGGCTGAAATCTAGTCTAAAACATCAAAACATTTCTCGAGTAAACATGGTGGAGAGATAGATAATTTCTCTTTCTGGGGAATTGAAACAGTCAATGATAACATCAGAGGAGGCAATAAAAAAAAGATCTTACTTAAAAAAGAAGCATTATGGATCCTCCGGTTTGGCTGTCGGCAACCGGAGGGTATGAATGCTAAGTCAGACCTGGCTTTTATTTTTTGACTAACAAACTTTTCATCTCTAACCTTATTAAATTAACGTGTTTTATTTTATATCATTTATAAAAAACGTATACAATTTTTTTAGATATGTTAAGGGATGTGTTGAAAAGTTTTGAGAATTAAGGTATCTGTATCAGCGAATCTGATGTCTATCTTAGATGCTTGGTTAAAGTTAGTGAGAACAGTGTTACATGTCAGTTTACCTGTTAGACTAGATTTCAGCCCTCAACTCTGC
Source organism: Leptodactylus fuscus (assembly GCF_031893055.1). Lineage (NCBI taxonomy): Eukaryota > Metazoa > Chordata > Amphibia > Anura > Leptodactylidae > Leptodactylus > Leptodactylus fuscus. The sequence continues at coordinate 11,704,636 of NC_134269.1, read as the reverse complement.
AAGTTAATTACCTTGGGAGTGGTCAGGCTTGTTGTACCTTTGTAGGACTAAATTCACATGGAGGGAGGTACTGCGGTAATCTGTTTCAGTTTAGTATTGAAAGTAGCTAACTTTTTGATATCAACTTTAGTTAGAGTTGAGATATTTATTCTTTTATGCTCGTGCAACAGAATAATCTCGAATAAACAAGTGTTTTGTTTTTTTTTTTTACTTCTATCCTTGTCTCTATTTAAAACAAAACTAAGTGAGATCCACAAACTTGCCAGGAAGGGTTAAATGATCAGCTGATGATGTAGAAAGGTTTTGGATCCTCCCAGTTTTAGTCATCTCAGAGTGTATATTAAGTTCACACTGCTTACAATGTTCAGGCTAGTTTCACTATGAGTAAGGGACGCCTCAATAGTCCCGAAACGCGTCAGTTTTCTAGCGGTTTTTAACTCACCATGTCCAGTGTCTACCTTGTCTACACTATGTTTTTTTGTGTTTAAATGTATACTTTAGCCTATGGTGGCAAACAGAAATTTTAAAAGGATGAAATAAAAAGAAAAGTTTTTACAAGCTGTGAGTCGCGGACCCTTATATCGAACCTTCGGTTTGACAAGATTATACTTCTAGTTATATTCTTGTACATAGGAGCAGTATTATAGTAGTTATATTCTTGTATATAGGGGCAGTATTATAGTAGTTATATTCTTGTACATAGGAGCAGTATTATAGTAGTTATATTCTTGTACATAGGAGCAGTATTATAGTAGTTATATTCTTGTACATACGAGTAGTATTATAGTAGTTATATACTTGTACATAGGAGGTAGTATTATAGTAGTTATATTCTTGTACATAGGAGTAGTATTATAGTAGTTATATTCTTGTACATAGGAGTAGTAGTATAGTAGTTATATTCTTGTACATAGGAGCAGTATTATAGTAGTTATATTCTTGTATATAGGAGTAGTATTATAGTAGGTATATTCTTGTACATAGGAGTAGTATTATAGTAGTTATATTCTTGTACATAGGAGTAGTAGTATAGTAGTTATATTCTTGTACATAGGAGTAGTATTATAGTAGTTATATTCTTGTACATAGGAGTAGTATTATAGTAGTTATATTCTTGTACATAGGAGGTAGTATTATAGTAGTTATATTCTTGTACATAGGAGCAGTATTATAGTAGTTATATTCTTGTACATAGGAGTAGTATTATAGTAGTTATATTCTTGTACATAGGAGCAGTATTATAGTAGTTATATTCTTGTACATAGGAGTAGTATTATAGTAGTTATATTCTTGTACATAGGAGGAGTATTATAGTAGTTATATTCTTGTACGTAGGAGCAGTATTATAGTAGTTATATTCTTGTACGTAGGAGTAGTATTATAGTAGTTATATTCTTGTACGTAGGAGGTAGTATTATAGTAGTTATATTCTTGTACATAGGAGTAGTATTATAGTAGATATATTCTTGTACACAGGAGCAGTATTATAGTAGTTATATTCTTGTACATAGGGGGCAGTATTATAGTAGTTATATTCTTGTACATAGGAGGAGTATTATAGTAGTTATATTCTTGTACATAGGAGCAGTATTATAGTAGTTATATTCTTGTACATAGGAGCAGTATTATAGTAGTTATATTCATATACATAGGAGTAGTATTATAGTAGTTATATTCTTGTACATAGGAGCAGTATTATAGTAGATATATTCTTGTACATAGGAGGTAGTATTATAGTAGTTATATTCTTGTACATAGGAGTAGTATTATAGTAGTTATATTCTTGTACATAGGAGTAGTATTATAGTAGTTATATTCTTGTACATAGGAGTAGTATTATAGTAGTTATATTCTTGTACATAGGAGGTACTATTATAGTAGTTATATTCTTGTACATAGGAGCAGTATTATAGTAGTTATATTCTTGTACATAGGAGTAGTATTATAGTAGTTATATTCTTGTTCATAGGAGGTAGTATTATAGTAGTTATATTCTTGTACATAGCAGTAGTATTATAGTAGTTATATTCTTGTACATAGGAATAGTATTATAGTAGTTATATTCTTGTACATAGGAGTAGTATTATAGTAGTTATATTCTTGTACATAGGAGTAGTATTATAGTAGTTATATTCTTGTACATAGGAGTAGTATTATGGTAGTTATATTCTTGTACATAGGAGTAGTATTATAGTAGTTATATTCTTGTACATAGGGGCAGTATTATAGTAGTTATATTCTTGTACATAGGGGTAGTATTATGGTAGTTATATTCTTGTACATAGGAGTAGTATTATAGTAGTTATATTCTTGTACATAGGGGCAGTATTATAGTAGTTATATTCTTGTACATAGGGGTAGTATTATGGTAGTTATATTCTTGTACATAGGAGTAGTATTATAGTAGTTATATTCTTGTACATAGGACCAGTATTATAGTAGTTATATTCTTGTACATAGGACCAGTATTATAGTAGTTATATTCTTGTACATAGGACCAGTATTATAGTAGTTATATTCTTGTAAATAGGAGTAGTATTATAGTAGTTATATTCTTGTACATAGGAGCAGTATTATAGTAGTTATATTCTTGTACATAGGGGTAGTATTATAGTAGTTATATTCTTGTACATAGGAGTAGTATTATAGTAGTTATATTCTTGAACATAGGAGTAGTATTATAGTAGTTATATTCTTGTACATAGGAGCAGTATTATAGTAGTTATATTCTTGTACATAGGACCAGTATTATAGTAGTTATATTCTTGTACATAGAAGCAGTATTATAGTAGTTATATTCTTGTAAATAGGAGTAGTATTATAGTAGTTATATTCTTGTACATAGGAGCAGTATTATAGTAGTTATATTCTTGTACATAGGAGCAGTATTATAGTAGTTATATTCTTGTACATAGGGGGCAGTATTATAGTAGTTATATTCTTGTACATAGGGGGCAGTATTATAGTAGTTATATTCTTGTACATAGGAGCAGTATTATAGTAGTTATATTCTTGTACATAGGGGGCAGTATTATAGTAGTTATATTCTTGTACATAGGAGCAGTATTATAGTAGTTATATTCTTGTACATAGGGGGCAGTATTATAGTAGTTATATTCTTGTACATAGGAGCAGTATTATAGTAGTTATATTCTTGTACATAGGAGCAGTATTATAGTAGTTATTTTCTTGTACATAGGAGTAGTATTATAGTAGTTATATTCTTCTACATAGGAGCATTATTATAGTAGTTATATTCTTGTACATAGGAGTAGTATTATAGTAGTTATATTCTTGTACATAGGACCAGTATTATAGTAGTTATATTCTTGTACATAGGAGTAGTATTATAGTAGTTATATTCTTGTACATAGGACCAGTATTATAGTAGTTATATTCTTGTACATAGGAGCAGTATTATAGTAGTTATATTCTTGTACATAGGACCAGTATTATAGTAGTTATATTCTTGTACATAGAAGCAGTATTATAGTAGTTATATTCTTGTAAATAGGAGTAGTATTATAGTAGTTATATTCTTGTACATAGGAGCAGTATTGTAGTAGTTATATTCTTGTACATAGGACCAGTATTATAGTAGTTATATTCTTGTACATAGAAGCAGTATTATAGTAGTTATATTCTTGTAAATAGGAGTAGTATTATAGTAGTTATATTCTTGTACATAGGAGCAGTATTATAGTAGTTATATTCTTGTACATAGGAGTAGTATTATAGTAGTTATATTCTTGTACATAGGAGTAGTATTATAGTAGTTATATTCTTGTACATAGGAGCAGTATTATAGTAGTTATATTCTTGTACATAGGACCAGTATTATAGTAGTTATATTCTTGTACATAGAAGCAGTATTATAGTAGTTATATTCTTGTAAATAGGAGTAGTATTATAGTAGTTATATTCTTGTACATAGGAGCAGTATTATAGTAGTTATATTCTTGTACATAGGGGTAGTATTATAGTAGTTATATTCTTGTACATAGGAGTAGTATTATAGTAGTTATATTCTTGAACATAGGAGTAGTATTATAGTAGTTATATTCTTGTACATAGGAGCAGTATTATAGTAGTTATATTCTTGTACATAGGACCAGTATTATAGTAGTTATATTCTTGTACATAGAAGCAGTATTATAGTAGTTATATTCTTGTAAATAGGAGTAGTATTATAGTAGTTATATTCTTGTACATAGGAGCAGTATTATAGTAGTTATTTTCTTGTACATAGGAGTAGTATTATAGTAGTTATATTCTTCTACATAGGAGCATTATTATAGTAGTTATATTCTTGTACATAGGAGTAGTATTATAGTAGTTATATTCTTGTACATAGGAGCAGTATTATAGTAGTTATATTCTTGTACATAGGACCAGTATTATAGTAGTTATATTCTTGTACATAGGAGCAGTATTATAGTAGTTATATTCTTGTACATAGGACCAGTATTATAGTAGTTATATTCTTGTACATAGAAGCAGTATTATAGTAGTTATATTCTTGTAAATAGGAGTAGTATTATAGTAGTTATATTCTTGTACATAGGAGCAGTATTATAGTAGTTATATTCTTGTACATAGGACCAGTATTATAGTAGTTATATTCTTGTACATAGGAGCAGTATTATAGTAGTTATATTCTTGTACATAGGAGCAGTATTATAGTAGTTATATTCTTGTACATAGGACCAGTATTATAGTAGTTATATTCTTGTACATAGGAGTAGTATTATAGTAGTTATATTCTTGTACATAGGACCAGTATTATAGTAGTTATATTCTTGTACATAGGAGCAGTATTATAGTAGTTATATTCTTGTACATAGGACCAGTATTATAGTAGTTATATTCTTGTACATAGAAGCAGTATTATAGTAGTTATATTCTTGTAAATAGGAGTAGTATTATAGTAGTTATATTCTTGTACATAGGAGCAGTATTATAGTAGTTATATTCTTGTACATAGGAGCAGTATTATAGTAGTTATATTCTTGTACATAGGAGCAGTATTATAGTAGTTATATTCTTGTACATAGAAGCAGTATTATAGTAGTTATATTCTTGTAAATAGGAGTAGTATTATAGTAGTTATATTCTTGTACATAGGAGCAGTATTATAGTAGTTATATTCTTGTACATAGGAGTAGTATTATAGTAGTTATATTCTTGTACATAGGAGTAGTATTATAGTAGTTATATTCTTGTACATAGGAGCAGTATTATAGTAGTTATATTCTTGTACATAGGACCAGTATTATAGTAGTTATATTCTTGTACATAGAAGCAGTATTATAGTAGTTATATTCTTGTAAATAGGAGTAGTATTATAGTAGTTATATTCTTGTACATAGGAGCAGTATTATAGTAGTTATATTCTTGTACATAGGAGTAGTATTATAGTAGTTATATTCTTGTACATAGGACCAGTATTATAGTAGTTATATTCTTGTACATAGAAGCAGTATTATAGTAGTTATATTCTTGTAAATAGGAGTAGTATTATAGTAGTTATATTCTTGTACATAGGAGCAGTATTATAGTAGTTATATTCTTGTACATAGAAGCAGTATTATAGTAGTTATATTCTTGTAAATAGGAGTAGTATTATAGTAGTTATATTCTTGTACATAGGAGCAGTATTATAGTAGTTATATTCTTGTACATAGGAGTAGTATTATAGTAGTTATATTCTTGTACATATGAGTAGTATTATAGTAGTTATATTCTTGTACATAGGAGCAGTATTATAGTAGTTATATTCTTGTACATAGGACCAGTATTATAGTAGTTATATTCTTTTACATAGGAGCAGTATTATAGTAGTTATATTCTTGTACATAGGAGTAGTATTATAGTAGTTATATTCTTCTACATAGGAGCAGTATTATAGTAGTTATATTCTTGTATATAGGGGCAGTATTATAGTAGTTATATTCTTGTACATAGGAGCAGTATTATAGTAGTTATATTCTTGTACATAGGAGCAGTATTATAGTAGTTATATTCTTGTACATAGGAGTAGTATTATAGTAGTTATATTCTTGTACATATGAGTAGTATTATAGTAGTTATATTCTTGTACATAGGAGCAGTATTATAGTAGTTATATTCTTGTACATAGGACCAGTATTATAGTAGTTATATTCTTGTACATAGGAGCAGTATTATAGTAGTTATATTCTTGTACATAGGAGTAGTATTATAGTAGTTATATTCTTCTACATAGGAGCAGTATTATAGTAGTTATATTCTTGTACATAGGAGGTAGTATTATAGTAGTTATATTCTTGTACATAGGAGCAGTGTTATAGTAGTTATATTCTTGTATATAGGGGCAGTATTATAGTAGTTATATTCTTGTACATAGGAGCAGTATTATAGTAGTTATATTCTTGTACATAGGAGCAGTATTATAGTAGTTATATTCTTGTACATAGGAGTAGTATTATAGTAGTTATATACTTGTACATAGGAGGTAATTTTTATTAGTAAAAACAAAACAAAAATACATTACATTCCAGCAGAATTAATAACTAATAATAATAATAATAATAATAATAATAATATAACATAAATCAGACATGTCTGTCAGATAACAAAAATGAGAATCACTTTAACTTAAGAGTCCATTGCTGGCAGGATAAAGAGGGGGAAAAAAAATAAATCCATAAATAAATGAACAGACTTATTTGCAGTGTTATCAGAGTATTCAGCAATCGATATATACATTTCTCCACAATTTTACATTATCAGACTTTTTTCTGACCTCCAGAGACTTTATCCACCTCAGTTCAGACATGATATATGTGACAGCGGTCATATGACGGAAGGGCTCTCTGTGTAGGGACACCTGGGTCCTTGTATGCCAGTGATAATATTTGATGACAGTAATAATAATATACAGGGTCTCCCGGTTAATGTCACCTATATTACTGGGGATGCCATATACAATCTCGGGGTATTTGAGAGACTGTAATCGGGGAATTTTCAGCCTCCGGGATATTTCCTGCCAGATCTTTCGCCCTCCCCCGCACTCTGATATAAAATGTGCCATGGTCTCCTCCTGCTGACAACCTAATGGACATGCCCGATCTGTCACACTGAGATGTTTTAGGTTGCCTCTTACAAAAAGTTTCCCATGCAGAGATAGCCAGGCAATGTCAAAGAACTTTGCAGGGAGCCTCCGACCAGTGAGGAGCCTCAGACTATCCTGCAGGGTTATAGATGTACAGTCCCTCAATGCTGGCTGGAGACAATAGAAGGTCTTACATACCCTGGTGTATAGATCTCTCCTGGTCTTACTCACCAGATAGGTCTTTTCAATACCCCATTTTTTCAGGCACCTTATGCCATAGTCCAGATACTGGGGGAGGTAGTCACGAGTCGATCGACCCCTCTTAAGGCTGCCGCCTCGCACCCAGGATTCTGCAAAAGGCAATATCCAGTCCCTGATACTATTTACCCACAGGGAGCTGTTATCTGAGTCCAGGCAACCAAAATTTACTTTTAGAAACATGGAGTCAAAAAACACCCTTGGATTTAACATATCCAGCCCACCCTCTCTCCTCTGTAGGTAGGTTATCCCTCTTTTTACTGGGTTCAACCTGTTCCCCCACAAAAGTTGGAAGAACAGGCTAAAGAGCCTAGTGGAGAAAGATTCTGGCAAAGGAAAGACAACAGAGACGTACAAGAAGACAGGGACCAGGTAAGTCTTCAACATTTTAACCCTTTCTCTATAGGTCAGCCTCCAGTTCTTCCATCGCTGAACCTTTGCATTTCCGGATTCCAACTTTTCTTCCCAATTTAGTCTGCAATTATCATCCCTCCCGAATTTCACCCCAAGGATCTTAATATAGGAGGAGGCCTGGGCAAACTGCGGCAGATCAAATGTAGGACCAGTATGACCCGTCCAGAGAGCTTGACTCTTCTCAAGGTTGACAAGAGACCCGGAGGCCTCTGAGTAACTTCTGATGGCTGCAGACAACATCTCCACCTCACGAGGCTCAGATATCACCACAGTCACATCATCCGCGTAGGCAACAACTCTCAGGGGCAAGCAGTGGGGGACCGGCGCCCCCTGAAAATCACACTCCTGCAGTGACCTAAGAAACGGGTCTATGGCAAACACATACAGTAATGGACTCAGTGGGCAACCTTGTCTCACCCCTGCCTCAACCCTGAAAGCATCACCCTGCCAACCATTAATCAGAGGAAAGCTCTCCGCCTCGCGGTACAAAGTTCTCAGCCAATCCACAAATTGTCCCGGAATACCGTACTTTGTCAAAGTCGCCCATAGATACTCATGGTCTACTCTGTCAAAGGCCTTAGCCTGGTCAAGACTCACAACATATCTCCCACACCTCAGAGCTTTACATCTCTCAAACATCTCCCTTATCGAGATAACTGCTCCAGAGATGTTCCGCCCTTTAACTGTGCCAAACTGTGAGCCTGCCAACAGTGCCGAGGACAAACAAACTAATCTAGAGAACAGAATTTTTGCAAGAATCTTCCTATCGACATTCAAGAGGGCAATCGGCCTCCAGTTCTTGATGTCACTAGGCTCTTTACCTTTAGACAGCAGGATCAGGGAGGACACTCTCATGGATGGAGGCATCAGGTGGTTTTCTAGACTAGTTTTGTATACATCCACGAGAATTGGTGCCAAGAGGTCTCGGAATTTCTTATAGAACTCAGCTGTAATCCCATCTGGACCTGGTGCCTTCTTCAGATGTAACTTATCTATGGCCTCTTTCACCTCCTCCACTGTTAACTCTGCTGTCAAAGGAGAAAAGTCCAAATCATTAGTATCAGGACCTGGAGTTGCCTCCAAGAATTGAGCCACCTTCTCTCTATCCAAAACCTTCTTCTGAAACAAGTCAGCATAGTAAGTTCTCACCACCCCCAGGATACCCTCCCGAGACTCCTGTAACACACCCTGGGAGTCAGTGAGACCTGTGACCGATTTATTTGCCACCCGCTCCCTGCAATTCTCAAAAGGATCCGGAGCCCCTAAGGACCCATAATCCCGTTCAAGAACCAGGGATGTATACCTGCGGTACTGATACTGACTGATCTCAGATTTCAGCCGGTCAATCTTCTGTTGGTTATCCCCGCCCGCCGAATAGAGTGACTCTAATTCTTTCCGCAGCCTGAGATACTGGCTATACTTACTCTTCCCCTTCTTAACTGACAGTCTCCTTAAGAGGGATCTGATCTCTTCCTTGACATCCTCCCACCAGTCTGCCATGTTGTCATAAAACACCACTCTCTCAAGCTGGTTCTGAAATAGAGAGTGGACACAACTCCGGACACAGTCATCGTCCAAGAGGCTGGAATTGAGCTTCCATAGGCCTCTCCCAATATCAGGGCGTTTTGTGGAGCCCAAGCAAAAATACAAAGCCAGATGGTCAGAATAAGGGACTGTCTTTTCACTTTTCTCACTAACATGCTCAGCGGGACTGACCAGAGCTAAGTCTATCCGACTGCATCTACCAGCGCAGGAGTAAGTGAATTTGGGTTTCCTACCACCCTCAGTAAACACATCAGACAGACCAGCCTGGGAAATAATTCTGCTTAAGACCTTGCAGTCCCTGGTGAGAGGCCGACCAGTAGGTCTGTCACTGGATGACATGGTGGCATTGAAGTCCCCTGCCATGACTACCGGAACAGATGTAAACAAGTACTGCTTGACTTCATCAAACAGACGTGCCCTTTCAATCACCGACTGCGGTGGACCATAGATATTAATGAGTCGGAGCCTTCTGCCTCGGATGGTAACTTCTAAAACCAGGCACCTCCCCATCAGAACCTCAGTTAGTCTGTGTATGGTGACATCAGGGGTGTTAAACAGTATAGAAACCCCGGCATAAGGCTCCACAGCCAGAGACCAGAAGGACGGGCCAGATTTCCATTCTCTCTCTGCTTCTCGTATTAGTCCTAAAGTATTTAAACGGGTTTCTTGTAAGAAATAGACATCGGCATCAAGATATCTCAGATGTTCATACACTGCGTGTCTTGTCCTCCTTGCTCGGATGCTATTCACATTACTAGAGATAACTTTAAGATAGAAACCTGCCATCAGAACAACTAGGAATATGAGAAACAGAGAGATGGGCCCCATTGTCATAGATCAGAGTCAGAGGTGTCCTGGTGACCAGCTGTTTCCATGTCTGATTCGGACTGCCCCTCATCTCGGTGGGGTCTCCTCTTATTGGGAGGATCGCCCTCTGGTTCATCCTCATACTCCGCCATCATTCGTGAGAGTTCTCTGTCTAGTTCTGCTTCTCCGTCTGACTCTGATAGGACACTAAATCTATTCCCCGTTGCAGTGACCTCGCCTGCACTACTTACTCTCATCTTTGTAGGCTTTTCTACCGTGGTCCACTCACCCTCAGGCTTACGGCTGGCTTTATCCTTCTTCCTCCTTTTATTATTGTTGGATGATCGGGCAGGAGAAGAGACGACCACTGAGGGTTGTACAACCTGCTCGACAACCTCCATGGTCGTCTCAATGGGACCTGACTCGGCCTGGTCTTGGGTGGTATCACCTGTATGTGGTTGAGGCTCCGCCTCCGTGACTACTGACCCTGACAATAGCGCCTCCTCCTCCTCCTGTATGTCATCAGCCGCTGCCAGCAAATCCTCATCAGGGCTATCCTTACAGATGTTATGCCAGGCATCAGGACAATCTCTGTGGGGGTGACCGATCCGACCGCACAGGTTACACCTAATGCTTTGGCATGTGGCACTCACGTGGCCCATTTCATTACATAGGCTACACTTTACCATGGAGCATACACTGGCCACATGGCCGGCCTTCCCACACTTGAAGCACCGGCGAGGCTGACCCGCATAGAAGCAGATCCCTTTTTCTCGGCCTATAAAGAACGAATTGGGCAGATGTTGGGTTATGTTGTTCTGCTGACGCAACTTCACCAGGACCCTCCACCCACCGGTCCAGACCCCGTCTTCATCCCTGTTCTTACTAAGATCGGACATGAGGTCACAATGCCTCCTGAGCCAGATGACAATATCCTGAGGGGGAACGGCTTCATTCCAAAATACAATTGTGACAGAGGCTGTATCTGGCCTAGAGATGGGGATGAAACTGAACTTATCCCAACCTTCCGTATCTCTCAACCTGGTGAGATTGGCCCAGAACCGGTCCAGATCAGACATCAGCTTAAAACTAACATCATACCCCTGGCGGTCAGGAAGGTTTATGACGGCCAGGATATCAGTCGGCACAAAGCCCATCTGGGTACATAGGAGCTCTCGGACCACAAACCTCCTATCCGGCAGATCCTCCTTGGCACCTCCGTGCCTAAACCTGACTACATTCCTCCTCCTGAAAGCCTGGCCTGTATAACTGGAGTTTGATGCAAAAGATGGAGCACCGCGGCTCCAGGCATTCCCTGAGGAGGTACGGCCGGATCCGCCATCTTGGCGTGTTTGTGGGCGCTGTGTGGGCTGCTGAGCACCTGTACCATGTGGTTCTGCTACTGTGCGAGTATCCAGAGGGGGAAAGTCCTGCACACTGGACTGTCCTGTGTCCGCCCCACCATCAACCTCTATGTCTGCAATATCACCAGACTCCAGAGACTGGACTGCAGAGGGGTCTGACGCCATAGATAGTGAAGGATCCCCCCCAGAAACACCTTCCCCTGCTGGGCCGTTATCACATACAGGAATATCCATAATATCAGGCACATTAGTCAGACAATCAGCGGCAGCAGAGTCCTGCACAGCAGAGTCCATATTAGTATTATAGTCAGCGGCAGCAGAGTCCTGCATAGCAGAGTCCATATTACCACTACAGTCAGCGGCAGCAGAGTCCTGCACAACAGAGTCCACAACCTGTAACCCCAAATATGTTACTCCCCCAGTACCTTCAGGTAAGAGTCCATAGTCCTGCTGCAATGACTTGTCTCCTGGGACTTGTGGTGTCTGCACAGCTGCTACTTCATTACCATTAGGCAGGGGTCCATGACCTGGTTGCAAAGTGCTGGTTGCTGGGACTTGTGGTGCCTTGCTGAGAACTGCTGCAGGTTTTTGCTGTTGCTGAACACTGGTCGCTTTCCCGTACAAATTCCCTTCCTTAAAAGGGAAACTTGCTGGCTGCAGAACTGGTTTTACATGGGACTGCTGGCTGCCACCTTGCAAGGGTTCAGACCCAGCTTTAGCACAAGGTGATGGTGACTTCTGGTATTCCTGGAACCGCTGCTGGTTTCTGTATGATTCTCCCACCGGTCCCATTTGCTCCAGTACAGTCTCGGTCTCCCGTACGTTCTCGGCGAGCTCTTTCGCCAGTGCGCTCAGCTTCCTGTCCAGTAACACCAGTTTCTCAGGGCATGCAGACTTTTTTAGATTATACGCACATTCAATCTGTCTCTGCAGATATATTTTACTGGCCTTCAATGTCTCCAGTCGCTTGACCAGTGCTGGTATCTCATCTGCCAGGCGCAGTTCTGGTGCTCGCTCAGTAGCTGTGACAGTCTGTGCATTGTTGGAAAGCTTTGCAGGTTGGTTACCCCCAGTATGGCTTCTGGTTGGTGTAGCCTGTGATTTCTGACATGCTACGGCTGTTGTCACTGCCATGGGCCCACAATGTCCAGACTGGGGACTATGTCCCAGTTTATTTCCAGTGACTGTACTGCTGGTACCTTGAAGCTTCCCCGCTGGTCTCCCTTTGATCTCCTCCACTGCCTTCACTACATTTTTGTAGTTACCGCTTCCAGATCTTGTCCGCTCAGACCGTACCAATACAGACTGCTGCATGTTCTCCTGCATGGTCTGCTTCTCCAGGGATGTTCTCCTCTGTCTGCAGGAGGGTGGGGTGGACTGGACACCTGCAACCTGCAATGGAGTCTGCACAGGCTGCAAAGTTTGCTCCTTACATTCAACCATTTTGCTTGGTTGTTGCACCGTACTACTGCTTGCTTCCGTTACTTCTTCCTTTACAACTTTCTTCCCATCTTGGCTTGCTGCACTAGGACTGCTGACACACTGGACACGATTCCCATTACTGGGGACTTTAGGATTTCCATCCATTTTTTTAGTTGTCTGGGAATTGCTTCCCAGAGAAGGCCTTGGAGCCTGGGCCTTGGCAGGGGAACTTCCCCACCCAGGGCGGCCCCGCCCTGGGCTATCTCCAGACATCAGGAGCCTCAGGAGAGCTACAAAAACACGTCCTCACAGCTAGGAGGTAGTATTATAGTAGTTATATTCTTGTACATAGGAGCAGTATTATAGTAGTTATATTCTTGTATATAGGGGCAGTATTATAGTAGTTATATTCTTGTACATAGGAGCAGTATTATAGTAGTTATATTCTTGTACATAGGAGCAGTATTATAGTAGTTATATTCTTGTACATAGGAGTAGTATTATAGTAGTTATATTCTTGTACATATGAGTAGTATTATAGTAGTTATATTCTTGTACATAGGAGTAGTATTATAGTAGTTATATTCTTGTACATAGGAGTAGTATTATAGTAGTTATATTCTTCTACATAGGAGCAGTATTATAGTAGTTATATTCTTGTACATAGGAGGTAGTATTATAGTAGTTATATTCTTGTACATAGGAGCAGTGTTATAGTAGTTATATTCTTGTATATAGGGGCAGTATTATAGTAGTTATATTCTTGTACATAGGAGCAGTATTATAGTAGTTATATTCTTGTACATAGGAGCAGTATTATAGTAGTTATATTCTTGTACATAGGAGTAGTATTATAGTAGTTATATACTTGTACATAGGAGGTAGTATTATAGTAGTTATGTTCTTGTACATAGGAGCAGTATTATAGTAGTTATATTCTTGTACATAGGAGTAGTATTATAGTAGTTATATTCTTGTACATATGAGTAGTATTATAGTAGTTATATTCTTGTACATAGGAGCAGTATTATAGTAGTTATATTCTTGTACATAGGACCAGTATTATAGTAGTTATATTCTTGTACATAGGAGCAGTATTATAGTAGTTATATTCTTGTACATAGGAGTAATATTATAGTAGTTATATTCTTCTACATAGGAGCAGTATTATAGTAGTTATATTCTTGTATATAGGAGGTAGTATTATAGTAGTTATATTCTTGTACGTAGGAGGTAGTATTATAGTAGTTATATTCTTGTACATAGGAGCAGTATTATAGTAGTTATATTCTTGTACATAGGAGGTAGTATTATAGTAGTTATATTCTTGTTCATAGGAGGTAGTATTATAGTAGTTATATTCTTGTACATAGCAGTAGTATTATAGTAGTTATATTCTTGTACATAGGAATAGTATTATAGTAGTTATATTCTTGTACATAGGAGTAGTATTATAGTAGTTATATTCTTGTACATAGGAGTAGTATTATAGTAGTTATATTCTTGTACATAGGAGTAGTATTATGGTAGTTATATTCTTGTACATAGGAGTAGTATTATAGTAGTTATATTCTTGTACATAGGGGCAGTATTATAGTAGTTATATTCTTGTACATAGGGGTAGTATTATGGTAGTTATATTCTTGTACATAGGAGTAGTATTATAGTAGTTATATTCTTGTACATAGGGGCAGTATTATAGTAGTTATATTCTTGTACATAGGGGTAGTATTATGGTAGTTATATTCTTGTACATAGGAGCAGTATTATAGTAGTTATATTCTTGTACATAGGACCAGTATTATAGTAGTTATATTCTTGTACATAGGACCAGTATTATAGTAGTTATATTCTTGTACATAGGACCAGTATTATAGTAGTTATATTCTTGTACATAGAAGCAGTATTATAGTAGTTATATTCTTGTAAATAGGAGTAGTATTATAGTAGTTATATTCTTGTACATAGGAGCAGTATTATAGTAGTTATATTCTTGTACATAGGGGTAGTATTATAGTAGTTATATTCTTGTACATAGGAGTAGTATTATAGTAGTTATATTCTTGAACATAGGAGTAGTATTATAGTAGTTATATTCTTGTACATAGGAGCAGTATTATAGTAGTTATATTCTTGTACATAGGACCAGTATTATAGTAGTTATATTCTTGTACATAGAAGCAGTATTATAGTAGTTATATTCTTGTAAATAGGAGTAGTATTATAGTAGTTATATTCTTGTACATAGGAGCAGTATTATAGTAGTTATTTTCTTGTACATAGGAGTAGTATTATAGTAGTTATATTCTTCTACATAGGAGCATTATTATAGTAGTTATATTCTTGTACATAGGAGTAGTATTATAGTAGTTATATTCTTGTACATAGGACCAGTATTATAGTAGTTATATTCTTGTACATAGGAGTAGTATTATAGTAGTTATATTCTTGTACATAGGACCAGTATTATAGTAGTTATATTCTTGTACATAGGAGCAGTATTATAGTAGTTATATTCTTGTACATAGGACCAGTATTATAGTAGTTATATTCTTGTACATAGAAGCAGTATTATAGTAGTTATATTCTTGTAAATAGGAGTAGTATTATAGTAGTTATATTCTTGTACATAGGAGCAGTATTATAGTAGTTATATTCTTGTACATAGGACCAGTATTATAGTAGTTATATTCTTGTACATAGGAGCAGTATTATAGTAGTTATATTCTTGTACATAGGAGCAGTATTATAGTAGTTATATTCTTGTACATAGAAGCAGTATTATAGTAGTTATATTCTTGTAAATAGGAGTAGTATTATAGTAGTTATATTCTTGTACATAGGAGCAGTATTATAGTAGTTATATTCTTGTACATAGGAGTAGTATTATAGTAGTTATATTCTTGTACATAGGAGTAGTATTATAGTAGTTATATTCTTGTACATAGGAGCAGTATTATAGTAGTTATATTCTTGTACATAGGACCAGTATTATAGTAGTTATATTCTTGTACATAGAAGCAGTATTATAGTAGTTATATTCTTGTAAATAGGAGTAGTATTATAGTAGTTATATTCTTGTACATAGGAGCAGTATTATAGTAGTTATATTCTTGTACATAGGAGTAGTATTATAGTAGTTATATTCTTGTACATAGGACCAGTATTATAGTAGTTATATTCTTGTACATAGAAGCAGTATTATAGTAGTTATATTCTTGTAAATAGGAGTAGTATTATAGTAGTTATATTCTTGTACATAGGAGCAGTATTATAGTAGTTATATTCTTGTACATAGGAGTAGTATTATAGTAGTTATATTCTTGTACATATGAGTAGTATTATAGTAGTTATATTCTTGTACATAGGAGCAGTATTATAGTAGTTATATTCTTGTACATAGGAGCAGTATTATAGTAGTTATATTCTTGTACATAGGAGTAGTATTATAGTAGTTATATTCTTGTACATATGAGTAGTATTATAGTAGTTATATTCTTGTACATAGGAGCAGTATTATAGTAGTTATATTCTTGTACATATGAGTAGTATTATAGTAGTTATATTCTTGTACATAGGAGCAGTATTATAGTAGTTATATTCTTGTACATAGGAGCAGTATTATAGTAGTTATATTCTTGTACATAGAAGCAGTATTATAGTAGTTATATTCTTGTAAATAGGAGTAGTATTATAGTAGTTATATTCTTGTACATAGGAGCAGTATTATAGTAGTTATATTCTTGTACATAGGAGTAGTATTATAGTAGTTATATTCTTGTACATAGGAGTAGTATTATAGTAGTTATATTCTTGTACATAGGAGCAGTATTATAGTAGTTATATTCTTGTACATAGGACCAGTATTATAGTAGTTATATTCTTGTACATAGAAGCAGTATTATAGTAGTTATATTCTTGTAAATAGGAGTAGTATTATAGTAGTTATATTCTTGTACATAGGAGCAGTATTATAGTAGTTATATTCTTGAACATAGGAGTAGTATTATAGTAGTTATATTCTTGTACATAGGACCAGTATTATAGTAGTTATATTCTTGTACATAGAAGCAGTATTATAGTAGTTATATTCTTGTAAATAGGAGTAGTATTATAGTAGTTATATTCTTGTACATAGGAGCAGTATTATAGTAGTTATATTCTTGTACATAGGAGTAGTATTATAGTAGTTATATTCTTGTACATATGAGTAGTATTATAGTAGTTATATTCTTGTACATAGGAGCAGTATTATAGTAGTTATATTCTTGTACATAGGAGCAGTATTATAGTAGTTATATTCTTGTACATAGGAGTAGTATTATAGTAGTTATATTCTTGTACATATGAGTAGTATTATAGTAGTTATATTCTTGTACATAGGAGCAGTATTATAGTAGTTATATTCTTGTACATATGAGTAGTATTATAGTAGTTATATTCTTGTACATAGGAGCAGTATTATAGTAGTTATATTCTTGTACATAGGACCAGTATTATAGTAGTTATATTCTTGTACATAGGAGCAGTATTATAGTAGTTATATTCTTGTACATAGGAGTAGTATTATAGTAGTTATATTCTTCTACATAGGAGCAGTATTATAGTAGTTATATTCTTGTACATAGGAGGTAGTATTATAGTAGTTATATTCTTGTACATAGGAGCAGTGTTATAGTAGTTATATTCTTGTATATAGGGGCAGTATTATAGTAGTTATATTCTTGTACATAGGAGCAGTATTATAGTAGTTATATTCTTGTACATAGGAGCAGTATTATAGTAGTTATATTCTTGTACATAGGAGTAGTATTATAGTAGTTATATACTTGTACATAGGAGGTAGTATTATAGTAGTTATGTTCTTGTACATAGGAGCAGTATTATAGTAGTTATATTCTTGTATATAGGAGTAGTATTATAGTAGGTATATTCTTGTACATAGGAGTAGTATTATAGTAGTTATATTCTTGTACATAGGAGTAGTATTATAGTAGTTATATTCATATACATAGGAGTAGTATTATAGTAGTTATATTCTTGTACATAGGAGCAGTATTATAGTAGATATATTCTTGTACATAGGAGGTAGTATTATAGTAGTTATATTCTTGTACATAGGAGTAGTATTATAGTAGTTATATTCTTGTACATAGGAGTAGTATTATAGTAGTTATATTCTTGTACATAGGAGTAGTATTATAGTAGTTATATTCTTGTACATAGGAGGTAGTATTATAGTAGTTATATTCTTGTACATAGGAGCAGTATTATAGTAGTTATATTCTTGTACATAGGAGGTAGTATTATAGTAGTTATATTCTTGTTCATAGGAGGTAGTATTATAGTAGTTATATTCTTGTACATAGCAGTAGTATTATAGTAGTTATATTCTTGTACATAGGAATAGTATTATAGTAGTTATATTCTTGTACATAGGAGTAGTATTATAGTAGTTATATTCTTGTACATAGGAGTAGTATTATGGTAGTTATATTCTTGTACATAGGAGTAGTATTATAGTAGTTATATTCTTGTACATAGGGGCAGTATTATAGTAGTTATATTCTTGTACATAGGGGTAGTATTATGGTAGTTATATTCTTGTACATAGGAGTAGTATTATAGTAGTTATATTCTTGTACATAGGGGCAGTATTATAGTAGTTATATTCTTGTACATAGGGGTAGTATTATGGTAGTTATATTCTTGTACATAGGAGTAGTATTATAGTAGTTATATTCTTGTACATAGGACCAGTATTATAGTAGTTATATTCTTGTACATAGGACCAGTATTATAGTAGTTATATTCTTGTACATAGGACCAGTATTATAGTAGTTATATTCTTGTACATAGAAGCAGTATTATAGTAGTTATATTCTTGTAAATAGGAGTAGTATTATAGTAGTTATATTCTTGTACATAGGAGCAGTATTATAGTAGTTATATTCTTGTACATAGGGGTAGTATTATAGTAGTTATATTCTTGTACATAGGAGTAGTATTATAGTAGTTATATTCTTGAACATAGGAGTAGTATTATAGTAGTTATATTCTTGTACATAGGAGCAGTATTATAGTAGTTATATTCTTGTACATAGGACCAGTATTATAGTAGTTATATTCTTGTACATAGAAGCAGTATTATAGTAGTTATATTCTTGTAAATAGGAGTAGTATTATAGTAGTTATATTCTTGTACATAGGAGCAGTATTATAGTAGTTATTTTCTTGTACATAGGAGTAGTATTATAGTAGTTATATTCTTCTACATAGGAGCATTATTATAGTAGTTATATTCTTGTACGTAGGAGTAGTATTATAGTAGTTATATTCTTGTACATAGGACCAGTATTATAGTAGTTATATTCTTGTACATAGGAGTAGTATTATAGTAGTTATATTCTTGTACATAGGACCAGTATTATAGTAGTTATATTCTTGTACATAGGAGCAGTATTATAGTAGTTATATTCTTGTACATAGGACCAGTATTATAGTAGTTATATTCTTGTACATAGAAGCAGTATTATAGTAGTTATATTCTTGTAAATAGGAGTAGTATTATAGTAGTTATATTCTTGTACATAGGAGCAGTATTATAGTAGTTATATTCTTGTACATAGGACCAGTATTATAGTAGTTATATTCTTGTACATAGGAGCAGTATTATAGTAGTTATATTCTTGTACATAGGAGCAGTATTATAGTAGTTATATTCTTGTACATAGAAGCAGTATTATAGTAGTTATATTCTTGTACATAGGAGTAGTATTATAGTAGTTATATTCTTGTACATAGGAGCAGTATTATAGTAGTTATATTCTTGTACATAGGACCAGTATTATAGTAGTTATATTCTTGTACATAGAAGCAGTATTATAGTAGTTATATTCTTGTAAATAGGAGTAGTATTATAGTAGTTATATTCTTGTACATAGGAGCAGTATTATAGTAGTTATATTCTTGTACATAGGAGTAGTATTATAGTAGTTATATTCTTGTACATAGGACCAGTATTATAGTAGTTATATTCTTGTACATAGAAGCAGTATTATAGAAGTTATATTCTTCTAAATAGGAGTAGTATTATAGTAGTTATATTCTTGTACATAGGAGCAGTATTATAGTAGTTATATTCTTGTACATATGAGTAGTATTATAGTAGTTATATTCTTGTACATATGAGTAGTATTATAGTAGTTATATTCTTGTACATAGGACCAGTATTATAGTAGTTATATTCTTGTACATAGAAGCAGTATTATAGTAGTTATATTCTTGTAAATAGGAGTAGTATTATAGTAGTTATATTCTTGTACATAGGAGCAGTATTATAGTAGTTATATTCTTGTACATAGGACCAGTATTATAGTAGTTATATTCTTGTACATAGGAGCAGTATTATAGTAGTTATATTCTTGTACATAGGAGTAGTATTATAGTAGTTATATTCTTCTACATAGGAGCAGTATTATAGTAGTTATATTCTTGTACATAGGAGGTAGTATTATAGTAGTTATATTCTTGTACATAGGAGCAGTATTATAGTAGTTATATTCTTGTATATAGGGGCAGTATTATAGTAGTTATATTCTTGTACATAGGAGCAGTATTATAGTAGTTATATTCTTGTACATAGGAGCAGTATTATAGTAGTTATATTCTTGTATATAGGGGCAGTATTATAGTAGTTATATTCTTGTACATAGGAGCAGTATTATAGTAGTTATATTCTTGTACATAGGAGCAGTATTATAGTAGTTATATTCTTGTACATAGGAGTAGTATTATAGTAGTTATATTCTTGTACATATGAGTAGTATTATAGTAGTTATATTCTTGTACATAGGAGCAGTATTATAGTAGTTATATTCTTGTACATAGGACCAGTATTATAGTAGTTATATTCTTGTACATAGGAGCAGTATTATAGTAGTTATATTCTTGTACATAGGAGGTAGTATTATAGTAGTTATATTCTTGTACATAGGAGCAGTATTATAGTAGTTATATTCTTGTATATAGGGGCAGTATTATAGTAGTTATATTCTTGTACATAGGAGCAGTATTATAGTAGTTATATTCTTGTACATAGGAGCAGTATTATAGTAGTTATATTCTTGTACATAGGAGTAGTATTATAGTAGTTATATACTTGTACATAGGAGGTAGTATTATAGTAGTTATGTTCTTGTACATAGGAGCAGTATTATAGTAGTTATATTCTTGTATATAGGAGTAGTATTATAGTAGGTATATTCTTGTACATAGGAGTAGTATTATAGTAGTTATATTCTATTTTTTTTTTTTTTTAAATGTAGATTGTGAGCCCCACATAGAGCTCACAATGTACATTTTTCCCTATCAGTATGTCTTTTTTGGAATATGGGATGGAAATCCATGCAAACACGGGGAGAACATACAAACTCCTTGCAGATGGTTTTTTGCCCTTGGTGGGATTTGAACACCAGGACCCAGCGCTGCAAGGCTGCAGTGCTAACCACTGAGCCACCGTGTGGCCCCCAGTAGTTATATTCTTGTACATAGGAGGTAGTATTATAGTAGTTATATTCTTGTACATAGGACCAGTATTATAGTAGTTACATTCTTGTACATAGGAGTAGTATTATAGTAGTTATATTCTTGTACATAGGAGTAGTATTATAGTAGTTATATTCTTGTACATAGGAGTAGTATTATAGTAGTTATATTCTTGTACATAGGAGCAGTATTATAGTAGTTATATTCTTGTACATAGGAGCAGTATTATAGTAGTTATATTCTTGTACATAGGAGTAGTATTATAGTAGTTATATTCTTGTACATAGGAGTAGTATTATAGTAGTTATATTCTTGTACATAGGAGTAGTATTATAGTAGTTATATTCTTGTACATAGGAGGTAGTATTATAGTAGTTATATTCTTGTACATAGGAGTAGTATTATAGTAGATATATTCTTGTACATAGGAGCAGTATTATAGTAGTTATATTCTTGTACATAGGGGGCAGTATTATAGTAGTTATATTCTTGTACATAGGAGGAGTATTATAGTAGTTATATTCTTGTACATAGGAGCAGTATTATAGTAGATATATTCTTGTACATAGGGGCAGTATTATAGTAGTTATATTCTTGTACATAGGAGCAGTATTATAGTAGTTATATTCATATACATAGGAGTAGTATTATAGTAGTTATATTCTTGTACATAGGATCAGTATTATAGTAGTTATATTCTTGTACATAGGAGTAGTATTATAGTAGTTATATTCATATACATAGGAGTAGTATTATAGTAGTTATATTCATATACATAGGAGTAGTATTATAGTAGTTATATTCATATACATAGGAGTAGTATTATAGTAGTTATATTCTTGTACATAGGAGCAGTATTATAGTAGTTATATTCTTGTACATAGGAGCAGTATTAGAGTAGTTATATTCTTGTACATAGGAGCAGTATTATAGTAGTTATATTCTTGTACATAGGAGTAGTATTATAGTAGTTATATTCTTGTACATAGGAGCAGTATTAGAGTAGTTATATTCTTGTACATAGGAGCAGTATTATAGTAGTTATATTCTTGTACATAGGAGTAGTATTATAGTAGTTATATTCTTGTACATAGGAGTAGTATTATAGTAGTTATATTCTTGTACATAGGAGTAGTATTATAATAGTTATATTCTTGTACATAGGAGGTAGTATTATAGTAGTTATATTCTTGTACATAGGAGCAGTATTATAGTAGTTATATTCTTGTACATAGGAGGTAGTATTATAGTAGTTATATTCTTGTACATAGGAGGTAGTATTATAGTAGTTATATTCTTGTACATAGGAGTAGTATTATAGTAGTTATATTCTTGTACATAGGAGCAGTATTATAGTAGATATATTCTTGTACATAGGAGCAGTATTATAGTAGTTATATTCTTGTATATAGGAGTAGTATTATAGTAGGTATATTCTTGTACATAGGAGTAGTATTATTGTAGTTATATTCTTGTACATAGGAGGTAGTATTATAGTAGTTATATTCTTGTACATAGGACCAGTATTATAGTAGTTACATTCTTGTACATAGGAGTAGTATTATAGTAGTTATATTCTTGTACATAGGAGTAGTATTATAGTAGTTATATTCTTGTACATAGGAGTAGTATTATAGTAGTTATATTCTTGTACATAGGAGCAGTATTATAGTAGTTATATTCTTGTACATAGGAGCAGTATTATAGTAGTTATATTCTTGTACATAGGAGTAGTATTATAGTAGTTATATTCTTGTACATAGGAGTAGTATTATAGTAGTTATATTCTTGTACATAGGAGGTAGTATTATAGTAGTTATATTCTTGTACATAGGAGTAGTATTATAGTAGATATATTCTTGTACATAGGAGCAGTATTATAGTAGTTATATTCTTGTACATAGGGGGCAGTATTATAGTAGTTATATTCTTGTACATAGGAGGAGTATTATAGTAGTTATATTCTTGTACATAGGAGCAGTATTATAGTAGATATATTCTTGTACATAGGGGCAGTATTATAGTAGTTATATTCTTGTACATAGGAGCAGTATTATAGTAGTTATATTCATATACATAGGAGTAGTATTATAGTAGTTATATTCTTGTACATAGGAGCAGTATTATAGTAGTTATATTCTTGTACATAGGAGCAGTATTATAGTAGTTATATTCTTGTACATAGGAGTAGTATTATAGTAGTTATATTCATATACATAGGAGTAGTATTATAGTAGTTATATTCTTGTACATAGGAGCAGTATTATAGTAGTTATATTCTTGTACATAGGAGGTAGTATTATAGTAGTTATATTCTTGTACATAGGAGGTAGTATTATAGTAGTTATATTCTTGTACATAGGAGGTAGTATTATAGTAGTTATATTCTTGTACATAGGAGTAGTATTATAGTAGTTATATTCTTGTACATAGGAGTAGTATTATAGTAGTTATATTCTTGTACATAGGAGTAGTATTATAGTAGTTATATTCTTGTACATAGGAGGTAGTATTATAGTAGTTATATTCTTGTACATAGGAGCAGTATTATAGTAGTTATATTCTTGTACATAGGAGGTAGTATTATAGTAGTTATATTCTTGTACATAGGAGGTAGTATTATAGTAGTTATATTCTTGTACATAGGAGTAGTATTATAGTAGTTATATTCTTGTACATAGGAGCAGTATTATAGTAGATATATTCTTGTACATAGGAGCAGTATTATAGTAGTTATATTCTTGTACATAGGGGGCAGTATTATAGTAGTTATATTCTTGTACATAGGAGGAGTATTATAGTAGTTATATTCTTGTACATAGGAGCAGTATTATAGTAGATATATTCTTGTACATAGGGGCAGTATTATAGTAGTTATATTCTTGTACATAGGAATAGTATTATAGTAGTTATATTCTTGTACATAGGAGTAGTATTATAGTAGATATATTCTTGTACATAGGAGCAGTATTATAGTAGTTATATTCTTGTACATAGGGGGCAGTATTATAGTAGTTATATTCTTGTACATAGGAGGAGTATTATAGTAGTTATATTCTTGTACATAGGAGCAGTATTATAGTAGATATATTCTTGTACATAGGGGCAGTATTATAGTAGTTATATTCTTGTACATAGGAGCAGTATTATAGTAGTTATATTCATATACATAGGAGTAGTATTATAGTAGTTATATTCTTGTACATAGGAGCAGTATTATAGTAGTTATATTCTTGTACATAGGAGCAGTATTATAGTAGTTATATTCTTGTACATAGGAGTAGTATTATAGTAGTTATATTCATATACATAGGAGTAGTATTATAGTAGTTATATTCTTGTACATAGGAGCAGTATTATAGTAGATATATTCTTGTACATAGGAGGTAGTATTATAGTAGTTATATTCTTGTACATAGGAGTAGTATTATAGTAGTTATATTCTTGTACATAGGAGGTAGTATTATAGTAGTTATATTCTTGTACATAGGAGTAGTATTATAGTAGTTATATTCTTGTACATCGGAGCAGTATTATAGTAGTTATATTCTTGTACATAGGAGTAGTATTATAGTAGTTATATTCTTGTACATAGGAGGTAGTATTATAGTAGTTATATTCTTGTATATAGGAGTAGTATTATAGTAGTTATATTCTTGTACATAGGAGGTAGTATTATAGTAGTTATATACTTGTACATAGGAGCAGTATTATAGTAGTTATATTCTTGTACATAGGAGCAGTATTAAAGTAGCTATATTCTTATACATATTCCTGTAGTAGTGGTATTACAGACGTTTTTGTAATCAGGAACTGTACATAGGAGTAAAAGTAGAGTGTTTAAATTTTGGTTGATCCTAGGGGTCCAGTTCCCTCCACCAATACAGGAAACAAAAGGTCAAAGGCATTGCCCGGTTTCTCACCTTCTTGTGCCATCTTTTTCTATCCTAGTATCTTCTTTCTGGAACACTGAACATTTTTTTTTAAATTTGATATATTCAGCTTAGTTTAGGAGGACAATGGCTGAATACGCTGTAAACCTGACAAGTAATTTTATGATCCATGACTGTGCAATTATCAGTTCTCTTCCTCACGTCCTCTTATTGGTTCACAAAAAGTGCTGAACTCGGGAGATGTTCCTGAGTAGCGGAGGACGGCCCTCCCTGAGTGCAGACAATCTGTGCTCTTCCTGAGGCATAACAGCAGGGATATGTGGAATATAAAGCAAGCTATTTAATAAAACTCATTGAATACATCAAAAGTCAGCATATGGGTCAGAGAAAAAGTAAGTGAACCCTTTTACCTGTATTTAGGACAGATACAAAGCAATTAAACTAAGTCATAACAGTTCTACTCTTCATGCCCCTTATTATGTTAAGTAAACATCTACAATGTGAGGGAAAAAGTAAGTGAACCACTTTTTTTTAAAGGGGTTTCCCCACTAAAGACATTTGTGGCACAACAGGAGCAGGACGTGTCATAAATATCTGATAAATATGGGTCCTACCTCTGGGGGACGTGCATCTATCTAGAGGTAGAACCAGCATCCAATGGGTCTAATGGCAACTAATGGATACATATACACCATGTGTAATGGACAGTGGGCTGTGCCCCCACCATGCCACCTAACCAGTTGGACTTTGGGCCACTCCCAAGGGTGTTGTCTAAGTAGTCTCCCTGGAATTCACCCTTTATTCCTTGAATGGAGATCTGGACATTAGTGCAGGGAGACTAACTCTCTGAGTGGTCCAAGTAAAGGCAGCAACTGGCCACGAGTAGACAAGTACAGGCCAAGTTTGTGGGAGCGTGGACACCGTTCAGAGTCATAAACAGGGTGAAGGTCAGGGTGGGCAGAACTGGTTGAGAAGTCAAAGATGGGCCAAGGTCAGAAACAGATACAAAGTCAGGGAACAAGCCAAAGTCCAAACCATCAGCATGCAGGACAAACCAGCAGATAACCTCCAAGGAACAAGCCAAGCTGTGAACTTATATTGTTCAGGCACTAGGGGCACAGTGGATCAATGGTTTGGCAACACTCTTAAGCAGGTGAATGTTAGAATGTGTTCATTGGCCCTTCGAGAATCAGTAAAGGAGCTGAAAAGAAAGGACAAAAGATGGAATAGGCAAGCAAGGAAGATGTCAGTGAGGAACAGAGGTACATTGGCATCTGTGACCTTTGAGAGTTATCGTATGCTGAAGGGCATGCGACGCCAAAACTCAATTTGAGAGTGACCTTGTAGCCAGTGTTAGACCATGGGTCAATTTTCTTTCCCTTATGACATTTTAAGAGGTCCAGTGAGCATATAACATTGGAAGGAATCCATACATTGGTAACTTCTTAGATACTCGAAACAAAATATTCACAGTGCTCAACCCCTTAAGGTCTGGTTTAAGGCTTCAAACTAGGAATCGTTCATGAAATGATTCTGCACATCAATGGTAGCCAAGGCTTGGTCTTCTGGGCTCCATTGTAGAATCTTTATCCTGGGTCCAAAGCCAGTGGCCTTTGAGGACCCTGCTATCCTCTTATGGGGCAGAATGTGGTTATAGCCTACCCTATCCACCTATGTGTGACTTTAAAGTTTGTACCCCCCCCCCCTCTAGATATATCTCTGAGTAGAGATGTATGAACCTTGTGGAATTCATTTTAAGAATGTTCTCGAGAGTCACACGCCAGTTGTGTTTTTGACCAAACTTGTCCAGTCCAAACCAAAAGTTCTTTTATTATACTCTGGGTTGTCTTTAGACCACAGAGTATAATAAACCAAAGCTCAGGATAGCTGCAGTGAAATAATAAACACTAAAAACTCACCTTGCCCCACCTCTCCTGTATTGCCTCATTACACCTAGTGATCCTTGGCTTTCATCTGCTGACCTCTTCAAGTGTCTTGGATGACATCATGGACCCCAGGGGACTGCTGAGGTCAGCAATTGGGACTCAGCAGTCATGCTGAGCATGCTGACATCATGACGCTTGCGTCAAAGCATCTCATGTGACTGTTGAGGTCCATTCACTGGCCTCAACGGTCCTCCAAGGCTCTGGTCATCACCCTAGGGACCAGAAGAGGACAGCAATGGAATGATGGACACTGCAAGGGGGCCCAGGAGAAGTCGAGGAAGGCAAATATCAGAGTATATTATTTTATCGCACCTCCCATAAGCCTCCACTTATTATACACTGGACTCCAGAGTGGTTAAGGGGTGGAGAACCTCAAAAACCTCAGATATGGCCAAATCCATGATTTTTGGAAGATTCGCAATGAACCCAAACTGGTTCACTCATCTCTACTCTGAGATTCAACTCTACTGAGGTCAATCAAGGTGGCATTGTGGCATTTTACCAAAATCTAGGCCAGTATCCACCATTACATTTCAGAAATATTAGATACCCAACTACAGTAATATCCGATATGTCTAAATGGCACCACAGAAGACCTCAAAAAGTTGAAGACGGCTCTAAAAGTTCGATAGGGATATTTTTTAACCTTCAAATTTGCCCACGTCCTGAAATAAGTTGCAATCTGTAGGACAATCCCGTAGTGAAAAGTCACACGTCGGCTTCTTTTTTTTTTAACCTGATTTGCATCTTCATCGGGGATCAGTCAGATCTGTGTCTTTTGTTGTGTTGAAAATTGTTCCTTTTTATGTTACCACCTTAGATATCCATAGGAAATGAGTCTGGAGAATATGAATGATGGAGGGGGTGGAGGTAACTGCTTTCTTAGGTCTCTCCTGGATTCCCATATTGACCTTCTCCTACAGTACCTCATGTCTCATTTGAGCAGGGGGGGTTGTCCTTTTGGGATTCTTTTGTCTTCGCTCCAGTCTTGACGTCAAAGGAATCCATAATTGTGAGCTGTGTAACGATGAGCCTTCTATTCTATTGTATTAATAAGTAGGACAGCTGCCTCCAATCTCCCCGTACGTCTTTAATTGATCTTTGCTGCCCACCAGGTCTCCGGGGGTCTCTAGAACGGCTACAGCTGGAATATGTCGATATTGTATTTGCGAATCGTATGGATGCCAATAGCCCAATGGAAGGTACAGTCATCTTTCTCCTACCTCTTCCCTTTCTTCTGTCATTTAGTCGTACGTCATGGTCATATATATGTTTATCGGTTACGGTTGGGAGATTTTTTGGATCAATAATTTTTGAGATATCCTAATTGGAATATTTTGAGCAGCCCGGGGCGTAACAGGCGATGTACCGATAGTGAAACCTGGAATGAAACCACCTCCACGATGAGCAACGTCAATGGCAAGATGTAAAAATAGAAGGTCATGAATATTGTCCTCTTCACGATGACGTCCAACTCTTTATTGGTCTTTTAGAGATCTATATTCGGTTAACCATTTCCTTTCCACTTATCCTTCCCCCCTCCATCATCCACCAATGTAGGCTTCAGCGTCCCATCTACTGTAACGGCACTGACATTACACTGCTCGATGCGCTAGTCTGCCCAAGGAGGTGAAAGGGACAACCAACTCTTCGCAACATCGTCCAAAAAACTGTTCTACAGAAAACATCTTTGCAGGGGTTAAAGTGTATGCGGGTAATAGCTTCTATAGACAGAGTTGGAGCAGCAGCCCTGCAGAGACACTTAAAGGGATTTTGTCTGGGTGATTTGGGACACTACACCGCCCACAGGCCCTTAGGGTGTTTAGTGTCCCAAATCACGCTGTAATAGTTCGATGAGGCTCATCTCTAGGTAAGTATAAAGACTTAATTTAATTGTGGGCATAGATGGATTTAAAAAGGGGTGATTTGGGACATCAAACTCGCGTTCCACAAGGCCATGCGTGTAGTTTAGTGTCCCAAATCTCTTAAAAGAGGACCTTTCACCATCTCCTTCAACCTCAATTCTTTGTATCCTTCAATAGATGCCGCTCCACTGATTCCAGCACAGTTGGGATTTTTCCTCTAGCTCCCACCTGACGAATTGCTACTGTTAAAGGGATTGTCCAGGATAACCCATTTTTTGATATGGGGAGGTGAAAAAAAAAACAACAACTCACCTGTCCCCAATGCTTTGGTGTCTTTCACCACATTACGGTCCTGATGCTCCGCTGTCTTGTTCGGGCAGAAGTGATTGGCCTCCAGGAAAGATCACATAATGTCAAGGGTGGTGTTTGTAATGTTCTGGTTCCTATACTTAGACTGTTGAGGCCTCTACTTGGCCTAATGGGTCACGAGAGGTGGGGACTTCTGCGAAAACAAGACACCGGTGCAGCAGGGCCGGTTTGAAGTTGGAGACAAAGGAGCACTGGCAACAAAGGAGTATGTTTTGGGGGTTTTTATTCACCTTCTTCAGCCTCATATAAAAAAATGGGTTAACCCTTTTAGCTACAGAACTTGATATGCTAACTCAGCTCTTTACTATCAGGCCTTGACTGGAGAAGATAATCTGGGACCAACCACTTGACAGTACAGATCATAACTGAAACAATTGCTCCAGAAATGGTGAGCGCTAGAGAAAAAACTCGAACTGCACCAGAATCGGTGGAGTGGCGTCTATTGGATGATGCAAAGAATTAGAGATGGTGGAGGTGGTGGAAGGTTCTCCTTATAGCTTCTATTGTGGAAATGGGTGGCTTCCACCACTACTAGCCATCTCAGTCAGGCGGTGCCTGTTTTCTCGTTTCCGACTCCAAAGCTCCGGTTTGCTCTTCTGTTTGCCAACATTAATTTGCCAGGACAACCAGCACCAAAAGATAATGTGGTCTTGGGACCAATTTAAAGAGCCTTCTGCCAAATATTTTTCTTTGCCAGTCCTGTTCTTCTTGCTGACCTCTGCTTGACACTAGATAGTTTGACTCTTCCCTTGCTTTGTCCTTTGGATCCACGTATGGTACTGACTTGGGCTTGTTCTTGACCTTGCTCACCCTTGACGTCTTACCTGCATTAGTGACTACCCATTGACCATTCTTGACTAGCCCAATTACGTTCCTTGTATGCCCAGGAAAATGGCAAATCCCAAGAAGCCCCTCTGACTCCGCCCCTCATTTTCCAATATTTTTTACTCTACAAACACCATTGTTTTATGTGTTTATTGGATGAGTTTGTTTTATGATTGTTGACGTTGGGCTGTACATTCAGTGACGTCGGGAGGTCGATAATCCTTGGCAGCTGTCAGCAAGCTGTAGTCAGAACCTTTTTGTTTTATTGATTTCAGATACAAGTCTCTCTGTAGTAGAGAGTGAATTAATTAAGAATTAAGAGCCGTGACAATACGAGTGGTCATGTGACCTTCTCTAGGTATTACTAGATGGTGCGGCTATATGCCTCTGGGCTCAAGGAGAAGATGAGAGTTGCCCCATATATCCATAAGTCGATTCGGCCATTTTGCTGGACTGTTTAGCACTGACATGACTTTATGATCTTAAAGGGGTTTTCTGGGACATATTAATTTATGACCTAACCTTGGGATAGGTCATCTACTGAAGATCACCTGAGACACCCTCAGATAAGTTGACCTTTCCAAAAAAATAGGCCATCAAGCCTGGAAAACCTCTTTAAATATGTCTCTTACATCAGATAGCCATGACGTAACTTCACTTAGATATTTACCCCCAGTCTAATAGACAGTAGAGAGTTGCTGGTAAGGCGATGGGGCTCCATGATCTACTAGGCCTCGACCTACTGGCTGCACCAATGGTATGGTTGTCCCTATCATAGTATACTCATAGACATAAAAAAACACTATTTTTGTCCCTATATACTACTAATATTATAAATGTGAAAGTTTGTGTTTTTGGATGTTTGTTCCACAATCACGCCGAAATGGCCAAACGGATTACACTCACATTTGACACATACCTAGAATGGCACCTGGAATGGAACATAGGCGCCTTACCATACACGTAGATTGCCGGGTTTGCCGACTGTGAGCACCAAATCCACGGTTGGTGTAGGATGAAGGACCTGACATGACGTCATCTCAGGCCTTCGCGCTGTTCTCCGATTGGATCAAGCGATAGAGGGCGCGGAGCTATTGAGGCTCGAGCGGGCCACAGAGCGAGAGGAAGAAAATGGCGTCGCATATGCAGGCAGCCGAGTGCCGAATATGGAGCCATTGGTGGAGCCTGGCGTGTATCTGTGAGTCCGCTGGGGCCCTGGGGGTGGGAATTGGGACAATCTTCCACAAACCGCCGTATACCCGTGGCGCGCCATGCATGGCCGCAGCTGATACGCAGCACAGTAACCCTACCACATGGGGGGGGGGGGAGATGAGGCTGGGGTCATGGGTTAGGGGGGGAGACGTCCGAGGTCACGGGTAGGGGGGGAAGGAGGGCGGGAACGGGGGGCGCAGGTGGGGAAGAAGGTGGGGCCAGGGTGGAGAGGAGGGGGGGCAGGGGGCGCAAGGGGAGGCCTGGGGTTGCGTGGGCGTAATGGTGCGGGAGGGGCCCGCTGTGGCTGCAAGGCAAGCGGGAGTCCGTAGCCGCGCTGCAGGTGGGTCACGTAGGGGGTGAGGGGGCCGCAGACGAAGTCGCAGGTAATGATAGTAGCTCTATATTTTATACATCATTTCGTAAACTGAAGTGAAAACGGCCATAAGCTTTTCTCTCTGAACAACAGCCCCGACTAGGTGACAACTCTCGTGTTTCCAAAGATACCAAAATCCTATCGCTTTACGAATTCATGTCCCGCATCCTAAAAATAGAACTGCCATAAGTTTTATCATCAAAAAATATTCTATTTCTGTGCACAAGGAACTCCATCGCTGTGTGCAGGAAAAGCAGTGAGCAGGTATATATCGTATATACATACACATGTATGTATAGGTATGTATGTATGCACATATGGGCTCCCTCACATCCTCATTATCCCTCTTGCCTGTCTCCCGGCGCTCCCCCTGTCTAATTTTGGCTGAATCTATCCTCCTGTGCCCTTCCCCCACCTCGAAAATTTGTGTTGACCTCAGCAAACTGCAGCCCCTCGGCGTCTCCCTGGTATCCAGAGTGCGGGGCCCTCTACAGATGGACACGGGAACAGCGGCCTAAAAATAGACAAATCTATATTTACCTGAATATAAAGATTTCCAAGGAGGCGAGAAAGAAGTAGCGATAATATTACACGATGTGACAGGTCTTCAGTGTATATATAGTGTTTGGTTCTGGTCATGTCTATATATAATCCAGGCTACGGTATTATTACATAGCACTATATGACAGGCCTTCAGTTCATGCATATATATATGCAGTACAAGCTGTCTTCTCCTTGCGTACATGCTGTGATGTAGATGAGCTGTCCAGATTTCATGCTCAGACATAGCAGAGGTGTTACATTATTCCATACAGCTCTGTAAGGGTTACATGACAAACTCCACTCTGCTACCGTCTCACCTTACTATGTCATCTTCTCTTTCTCTGTGCAGAGATTGTACGGGCCATGACCTTTGTGATAAACCAGGGGATGGCGATGTACTGGGGTACGTCTCGCTGGAGTGCAATGGAGATTATGGTGAGACATAGAATATACGTTATAGAGGTTATCTGGGACTTGTATATTAATAAACTTCCCTTTGGACAGGTCAATAAAATAGGATTTGTGGGGTTCTTACATCCGGGACCCAATAGATCAACTGGTTGAAGAGGCCACAGTGTTTGGTTGAGCGCTGCAGCCTCTTCACTAGAATAGCAAGCACAGCGCTGTACATGTCATAGTGGCTTTACTTGGTACTGCAGCTCAGCCTAATTCTCTTTAATGGGGCTGAGCTGCTACAGTTCCATGGGATCGATGATGTCATCAGTACAAGGTAAAACACCCTTAGGGCTACTAGGAACCTATGTAGAATACTCTTAGGGCTCCTAGGAACCTATCTATACAACATAGTGTAGAATACTCTTAGGGCTCCTAGGAACCTATCTATAAAACATAGTGTAGAATACTCTTAGGGATCCTAGGAACCTATCTATAAAACATAGTGTAGAATACTCTTAGGACTCCTAAGAACCTATCTATAAAACATAGTGTATAATACTCTTAGGACTCCTAGGAACCTATCTATAAAACATAGTGTAGAATACTCTTAGGACTCCTAGGAACCTATCTATAAAACATAGTGTAGAACAATCTTAGGGCTCCTAGGAACCTATCTATAATACATAGTGTAGAATACTCTTAGGACTCCTAAGAACCTATCTATAAAACATAGTGTAGAATACTGTCAGGGCTCCTAGGAACCTCTCTACAAAACATAGTGTAGAAGACTCTTAGGGCTCCTAGGAACCTATCTATAAAACATAGTGTAGAAGACTCTTAGGGCTCCTAGGAACCTATCTATAAAACATAGTGTAGAATACTCTTAGGACTCCTAGGAACCTATCTATAAAACATAGTGTAGAATACTCTTAGGGCTCCTAGGAACCTGTCCATAAAACATAGTGTAGAATACTCTTAGGGCTCCTAGGAACCTATCTATAAAACATAGTGTAGAATACTCTTAGGACTCCTAGGAACCTATCTATAAAACATAGTGTAGAATACTCTTAGGACTCCTAGGAACCTATCTATAAAACATAGTGTAGAATACTCTTAGGACTCCTAGGAACCTAGCTATAAAACATAGTGTAGAATACTCTTAGGTCTCCTAGGAACCTATCTATAAAACATAGTGTAGAATACTCTTAGGGCTACTATAAAACATGTGAAAAGAAACATTTTTTTAAAAAAATATGGTCTTTAAAAAGACGATAATAAGAAAATAAATAGAAAGCCAATGTTATAGGCATTGCCCAGGGGTGGGATTCTAATTTTAACAATGGGTCCTTTAGGAGAAAAATTTTTAGGTCCATGCCCTATTTAACACAAAGCAATGGTCCCTTTGAAATCCTCCCCTGTTACCCACAGTTCCTACTTTTACATTTGTTAATATTTCATTTTTATAAATTATGTCCCCTCCATAATGTCTCACACAGGATATTGTCCCTTTCAATGCCCCCAAACGGATAAAGGCTCTTAGTTCCCCCACACAATTTAACCCATTTATGCCTGAGGTTGTATTTTTTTGAGTTGGAATAATGGAACTCTAGGCCTAAATGGGGTTCATGTCACCCTCAGTGTTCCCACACCTGTCAATGTCCCCTCACTGCCCCCACAGTTTAATACCCCACACTACACTCATGCAGTTTAATGCCGCCTCAATGCCCCTACAGAGTTAAAGAGCCCCTCAGTATCCCCACACAGTTTAATAGCCACCTTAGTGCCCCCAACACCATTTAATGGCCTCCCCCAATTTGTCCATAGTTTGATGGACCCCCTTAGTTCTCCAACACAGTTAAACGGAACTGTGTTGTGTCATTTGTCGAGTGGTAAGAACTGGCTTCCCACCACCTTGTAGGCCACAGGGCTAAGGTGGTTTGTGACATATGAGACAGAGAGTGGTAGAGCATGAAGGAGCTCTATCCTGGGTTCAGGACCATGGTCGGGTACCTTTTCTGCCCGATTCTGTAAACAGGCAGTATTTTAAACTGGGTCTGCAAAACTGGGGAGAACGGCTGCATTCCACCTATTGTCTTGTCCTATAGTCAACTCCTCCCTCTCCATGACTCCACTTTATCAGCCAGTGTACAGCGCAAGTCATACAGTCTTGCTTCCAAGGAACACTATTGTCCATATATTACATCGGCACCCATTGGGTTCAATAGACGTGGTGTAATGTTTCACAACGTGATCAAAGGTAGAGAATCCCGCACATGGACACGCACAAAAACTGTAGGCAAGTTTTCTGCTCATTACTTTTTTTTTGGGGGGAGGGGGTTCCTATTTGTCCCTATTCACTTTTGCTCTTACCTTTGTGTTCCTAGGAGGCCTATTCCGTTGCTCGCCAATTTAACCTCATCCCTCCTGTATGTGAACAAGCTGAGTATCACCTCTTTCAACGTGAAAAAGTAGAGACCCAACTACCTGAGCTCTATCATAAGATTGGTGAGTATCTCCTGCAGGACAACATTGGTGTTTATGAGTCTCGATTCATAATTTATGTATCTTTCACCAATTCATTGGATCTCCACTCATCTTTTCGTTTCCACCAGGTGTTGGCTCCATGACCTGGTCTCCTTTGGCTTGTGGCCTGATTACTGGAAAATACGCTGACACTATCCCTGAAAAATCTAGAGCTTCCTTCAAGGTAAGTCTTTGGGGTTCCAGACATGAGGAATAAGGTGGTCATACATTCGAAACAGCATAGCTTAGCCATGCTTCGTTGCTTCCATAGTTCTTGTTCTTCTCTACTACTTGGCTGTTCCCATAAATCCCAACCATAGGGGTCCAGACAGGGACCAGTTTTTCCCATCTTGACAGCGATTTGCTAAGATGTGAATAACCCTTTACTCTGGCAGCCACCCCATAGCATTAAACAATGTCCACCCAACAATGGGCTCTACATGGTGAAGCATTTATTATATTTATTTATTCCCAAAATGCAGCACTTGAAATGCATGGAGCAGGGGTGCACCATTGAGACTGGGAAGCAAAATATTTCAATCTTTGCATTCTTGGTGGGAGTCTGAACTAAACATGGCCCTCCCCTGGACCTCCATCTATTATACTCTAGGGTATTATAATCTGGGGTCTGAAGAGACTCCAAAGTATAATATTGAAACTTTCACTTTGGCATAGCTTCAGTTGTGTTTGCCATTGAGAACTAGAAATTAGATAATTAGGTCCATAGGAGCCCTAGGAGTATTCTACACTATGTTTTATAGATAGGTTCCTAGGAGCCCTAAGAGTATTCTACACTATGTTTTATAGATAGGTCCCTAGGAGCCATAAGAGTATTCTGCACTATTTTTTATAGATAGGTTCCCAGGAGCCCTAAGAGTGTTCTATACTATGTTTTATAGATAGGTTCCTAGGAGCCCTAAGAGTGTTCTACACTATATTTTATAGATAGGTTCCTAGGAGCCCTAAGAGTGTTCTACACTATTTTTTATAGATAGGTTCCTAGGAGCCCTAAGAGTGTTCTACACTATGTTTTATAGATAGGTTCCTAGGAGCCCTAAGAGTGTTCTACACTATGTTTTATAGATAGGTTACTAGGAGCCCTAAGAGTGTTCTACACTATGTTATATAGATAGGTTCCTAGGAGCCCTAAGAGTGTTCTACACTATGTTTTATAGATAGGTTACTAGGAGCCCTAAGAGTGTTCTACACTATGTTTTATAGATAGGTTACTAGGAGCCCTAAGAGTGTTCTACACTATGTTATATAGATAGGTTCCTAGGAGCCCTAAGAGTATTCTACACTATGTTTTATAATTAGATTCCTAGGAACCCTAAGAGTATTCTACACTATGTTTTATAGATAGGTTCCTAGGAGACCTAAGAGTATTTTACACTATGTTTTATAGATAGGTTCCTAGGAGCCCTAAGAGTATTCTATACTATGTTTTATAGATAGGTTCCCAGGAGCCCTAAGAGTGTTCTATACTATGTTTTATAGATAGGTTCCTAGGAGCCCTAAGAGTGTTCTACACTATATTTTATAGATAGGTTCCTAGGAGCCCTAAGAGTGTTCTACACTATTTTTTATAGATAGGTTCCTAGGAGCCCTAAGAGTGTTCTACACTATGTTTTATAGATAGGTTCCTAGGAGCCCTAAGAGTGTTCTACACTATGTTTTATAGATAGGTTCCTAGGAGCCCTAAGAGTGTTCTACACTATTTTTTATAGATAGGTTCCTAGGAGCCCTAAGAGTATTCTACACTATGTTTTATAGATAGGTTACTAGGAGCCCTAAGAGTGTTCTACACTATGTTATATAGATAGGTTCCTAGGAGCCCTAAGAGTATTCTACACTATGTTTTATAGATAGATTCCTAGGAACCCTAAGAGTGTTCTACACTATGTTTTATAGATAGGTTCCTAGGAGACCTAAGAGTATTTTACACTATGTTTTATAGATAGGTTCCTAGGAGCCCTAAGAGTGTTCTACACTATGTTTTATAGATAGGTTCCTAGGAGCCCTAAGAGTGTTCCACACTATGTTTTATAGATAGGTTCCTAGGAGACCTAAGAGTATTTTACACTATTTTTTATAGATAGGTTCCTAGGAGCCCTAAGAGTATTCTACACTATGTATTATAGATAGGTTCCTAGGAGCCCTAAGAGTGTTCTACACTATGTTTTATAGATAGGGTCCTAGGAGCCCTAAGAGTGTTCCACACTATGTTTTATAGATAGGTTCCTAGGAGCCCTAAGAGTGTTCTACACTATGTTTTATAGATAGGGTCCTAGGAGACCTAAGAGTATTCTACACTATGTTTTATAGATAGGTTCCTAGGAGCCCTAAGAGTATTCTACACTATGTTTTATAGATAGGTTCCTAGGAGCCCTAAGAGTGTTCTACACTATGTTTTATAGATAGGGTCCTAGGAGCCCTAAGAGTGTTCCACACTATGTTTTATAGATAGGTTCCTAGGAGCCCTAAGAGTGTTCTACACTATGTTTTATAGATAGGGTCCTAGGAGACCTAAGAGTATTTTACACTATTTTTTATAGATAGGTTCCTAGGAGCCCTAAGAGTGTTCTACACTATGTTTTATAGATAGGTTCCTAGGAGACCTAAGAGTATTTTACACTATTTTTTATAGATAGGTTCCTAGGAGCCCTAAGAGTATTCTACACTATGTTTTATAGATAGGTTCCTAGGAGTCCTAAGAGTGTTCTACACTATGTTTTAAGCTATTTTAAAGTGTAGTTCATACCAAAATGAATCTTGGACCTAAGCTACCCAAACTTGAAACAAAATTAATCCTAAGAGGTTTGCCTATCTCTAGTCTGCAACCAACCTTAGATGTTGAAATATTCAATTCCTTTAATTGGCAACCTTGATACAGTGTAAAAGTGATGATACCCAGATAACATTGGTGCCAAAATTAAACTGCTCAATTAACTAGGGAATATAGCCAAATACAATGCAGTAGCCTCCCATAAGTGTTGGGTCAGGGTTACAAGCTCCAGGTTTCCAGGCCATGACGCCATTGTTACGGCCGGAGATAGACTGCAGTGGTCATGTGCTGACACACCATATCATCGCTGGAGCATGGATCAAGGGAGCATAGGAACAAGAATGGCCGGGGACTTTTAACATGACTATTATTTTGTTATTTTATACCATTGTATGTTGTAAGCTATCAAAAATTTCATAAAGTTGGAAAACCCTTTAATACTCTCTGCTTTTTCTGTAGGGATATCACTGGCTGAAAGAAAAAGCTGTGAGTGATGAGGGGAAAAAGCAGCACATAAAGGTGAAGGATCTGCACCCCATCGCTGAGCGCCTCCACTGCACAGTCACCCAGCTGGCTATAGGTAAGAGAAGACCTCACTCCTGTGGTTATATAGAACTAACATGGTAGTGTGGACACCTTAGGGCAATGTGAGATTGGTATCAACATTAGATATGGACTCTACGATGAAAAGGAATAGCTGTAGAAAAGGTTTTCGACTTCTTCAGGAAAAAACTGGACGTTCCTGGTATCCACACGGGTCCTGCCCAATGCAGATGGTCTTGCATTGGTGACAATATTCAAAAATCTTAAGTTCCTCTTCCAGTTCTTCTTCATTTGTTGTGAATTTTCATTGAGCATTTTTTAAGAAAAAAATATGCAATACATTCACAAGCTGACGACTGAAAATCCACATACGAAATGATCCACGTGTGGGCGGACCCTACAGTCTTCTTATTCTAAGAAGGTTTTCTCTCGATTGTGATGAAATTTCTTCTTCTTCTAGCATGGTGTCTGCGCAGCGAGGGTGTGAGTTCTGTACTTCTGGGGGTCTCCAACTGTGATCAGCTTATTGAGAATTTGGGGTCCATCCAGGTGAGAGCGTTACTTTATGGTCCTAGTGACTAAAAACACATTTCTTTGCCTACTTTCTTAATAGTAAGCCCGAGAAAATCAGATTTCGGAGTTTTGGGACTTACAAAAACTCAAGTTTTTGAGGTTCTCCTTTTAACATGAGCCCATTTAAAAAAATTTACAAGTAAGGTTGAGCCGATCTTGAGATTTCAGGATCATTTTTAAAATCTGATTTTCGATCCTTTTCCAGCCGATCCCGATCGTGAAATTTGCTCAATCACTGATCGGAACCCGATCTTATCCGATCCCAAACGCTCAACCCTATTTATGATATATATATGAATAGGGTTGAGCTGATCTTAAAATTTCAGGATCGTTTAATAAATCCGATTTTCAATCATTTTCCAGCCGATCCCGATTGTGAAATTTGCTCGATCGCTGATCGGGATCCGATCTTATCCGAAGACCCACCTTCCTCCAGATTAGGCCCATTTATTGGGCCTAATCCGGAGCGGAGTGCGCGGCTGGATGCTGGTGCAGTGTATCGGCTTTCAGTCGCGCTACCCGGCTTTTGGACCGGAACTTGAGGTGGGCTCCGCCTCAGGTTCCGGTCCAAAAAACCCCATCTGAACTTAGCCTTAGATTATTTCAGATGTCTTTCCTCATTGACATTGTGAAAATACACCTAAATGTTCCAGAGCAGCAAACTGCCGAAACTTCTGCTTTTATAGAGGTGGTCACACTAGCTAAGGATCAGTTAATCAAGGATATTTGATTATCAGCACCTGGGTGCTACTTACCTTAAATCCTATGGATAAGAAAAGACGTACTTAGCTTTTCACACCCCGCTTCTGCATTTTGACCTTACATAATTAATGATACAGTGGAATCTTTCATCTGTTATTGTTCATTTAAGGTTGTGGTTACCTAATTGTAAGAACGTCTAAGGGCCAGATGTTTTTTTTCTTTATGTCCTGATATGTAAAACCGTAGTATTCAAAGAGGGTGGACTTTCTTTTTCTCATGACTCGAGACCCATTTACAATGGTCTGTATGCCAGTTGTCTGGTTGAACAAAGGATATTTTTTGATTCAAAGCATTTTTGTTCGTAAAATGTTTATCTGTTCATGGGCCACTTTACAAAAATTGGGGGGAGCTGGGCTAGTCTTTGAGCCCAACTTATTAACTATTACTTATCACTGAATACCGTGGATTTCTTGAGCTTGGTGGGACTTAGAGAAAAAATTCCAACTGCACCGGAGATGGTGGTGGTAGTAAATTTTCTACTAGTGAAAGGTCTTTTTTTTAGGACATCTGAAGCACTCATGTCCCACTATATCCAAAGATGGACCCTATAAGTTTAAAATGGTTTTGGAGAAGGAAGACACTAAGCTATAGTCCAAGCACACCAGTCTTCTCCTAGAAGTGTCAGGAAGCAACATAGGATGGTCCATGTAAGGTGTAGAAGACTTCCAAAAAATATTGTTTACTTAACTCTCAGGAACTCCCAAGGCTCTGTTCTCAGGAACCTTGGTGGTCAGTTAAAGTTAAGTTAAAGTTTAAGGTATTGCTACATGGTCCGAAATTAAGGGTAGTTACCTAGAACAAGTGCTCGTTCCCGATAACTGCCCAAATTGTGCCGACGATCTGCCAACCAAAGAGCAGATGTTTGTTGGTTGGTTCTTCACAATTTGGGTGTTTGTTCGATCAGGGCTTGTCGTAGCCAGGATCTGAGAAACTTCCATTTACTCGATCAGTATCCATTGACCACCAGGGACTATAAGCCAAATATTCAGTAAGGTCTTCTCACCATACACGTTAGGCACTCAGTAGGTTATCGGCTAAACAAAGGACCTTCCGATGAACGATCATTTAGTACATGCCATTCAGACTTGCTTTACCCTTTCCATGACACCGAATGACAAACGATCTTTCTGGGAATGTTAAGGAGAATGTTCTTTCAGGGAAATGTCGTTGTTCCAAGGAGTTCTTTGGCATGTCTACAGATCTTACGCTTTATTTACTATTTCTCCTCCTCCAGGTTCTCTCGCAGATAACGCCTCAGATCGTAACGGAGATAGACCAGATTCTTGGCAACAAACCCAACATAAAGAAAGATTCCCGCGCGTGAGGACTTCCCCTCCGCCTTCTGGAACCCGCTAAGAGTCCTCAAAGATGAAGGACATAGGACATATGAAATTATGCTCGCCTGGTGCATGGTCCCCCACTCTGGCAGTGCTGAGAGAGCGGGAGGAGTACATTTAGCCAGCAATAATGGGAGGAAAATCAGCTGCCTGCTTAGTACTTTGGGGTCAACACATGCATTATTTCATGTCACCCTGCAAGGGGAGGGGCAGAGATATAGAGACTTATCTGTTACAAAGGAGAAAGGTCGCAAGCATGAAAACGACAGCAGGACAAACTCATGGCTCTCATATTCCTTATCCCTGATTTTCTATGTAAAAGGACTTATAGTTTATTTTTGTCTTTGTCAACCTGCAGAAGGAGGGGCAAGTTTTTAGTTCCATCTGTGACACCCTGCAGGAGGAGGGGCCGACTCATAGCTCCCTTCTGTATCATCCCATAGGAGGAGGAGCAGACTCATAGCTCCTTTCTGTCTATATCACCCTATAGGAGGAGGGGCAGACTCATAGCTCCCTTCCTTATCACCCTATAGGAGGAGGGGCAGACTCATAGCTCCCTTCTGTCTGTATCACCCTATAGGAGGAGGGGCAGACTCATAGCGCCCTTCTGTATCACCCTATAGGAGGAGGGGCAGACTCATAGCTCCCTTCTGTCTGTATCACCCTATAGGAGGAGGGGCAGACTCATAGCTCCCTTCTGTCATTAATACCCTATAGAAGGAGGGGCAGACTCATAGCTCCCTTCTGTCTGTATCACCCTATAGGAGGAGGGGCAGACTCATAGCTCCCTTCTGTCTGTATCACCCTATAGGGGGAGGGGCAGACTCATAGCTCCCTTCTGTATCACCCTATAGGAGGAGGA
Source organism: Leptodactylus fuscus (assembly GCF_031893055.1). Classification (NCBI taxonomy): domain Eukaryota; kingdom Metazoa; phylum Chordata; class Amphibia; order Anura; family Leptodactylidae; genus Leptodactylus; species Leptodactylus fuscus. Next base: position 11,662,379 of record NC_134269.1, on the reverse strand, counting down.
GCAGACTCATAGCTCCCTTCTGTATCACCCTATAGGAGGAGGGGCAGACTCATAGCTCCCTTCTGTATCACCCTATAGGAGGAGGGGCAGACTCATAGCTCCCTTCTGTATCACCCTTTAGGAGGAGGAGCAGACTCATAGCTCCCTTCTGTATCACCCTATAGGAGGAGGGGCAGACTCATAGCTCCCTTCTGTATCACCCTATAGGAGGAGGAGCAGACTCATAGCTCCCTTCTGTATCACCCTATAGGAGGAGGAGCAGACTCATAGCTCATTTTGACCTATATCACCTTATAAGGGAAGGGGCTGACTCATTCTCATACAATCTTCCTCATACAGTCCCACTACACTGATATATGCAATAGCGTGCCCTCTCTCTCACTGTGGGGGTAGAAGGGAGGATACAGGAATCATGACCACAGTATTACTTATTACATACTATCATGTTTTGGTCACAAACCATCCCTAAAAATGATTCAACCCATTGCGATGCCACCCAGCTGTGTGCCCAGGCCATGCTACCACGGAAGACATTGCAACACAAGACAATCAACTCCGTCCATTAACAAGAGACCCCCTCGTGGATCAAGACAAAGAACTTATAGCAACGGATAGTGACCCCTTTCAGTCGACCCCTTTCATGGCCCCATTGGTCATAGGGCAGCCACATTTTAGTGCCTGTAACATGGCCAAACCACAGGTCTATTGACCTGAGCTAACAGCATGATGTTGCCATATGGACACTAAAATGTGTCCCGTCATGACCTAACCCTTGACCCCAAGCTCACTGGCAGGGTCCATCTCTATTTTAACCTTAGTAGGATGCTGCTCTTGTAGACTGCCTCTCATTTGCATGCTGTAGCCGCAGGCATTTGGCATGATCGGCAAGCCAAACGTAGAGGAGATAAAACCAAATCGAGGTGATAAACCTGATAGTATTTCTATAGCTGATTTATCGTGACAGGTGCACAATGATATCCTCCGATAAGGAGTCGGATGTAAATACCGGTTTGTAAATCTTTGTATTCAAGCAGTATTATAGGGCTTTTGTGGGGTGCAGTAACACTGTGCACCCCGTCTTCCTCACAGTTATAATATGTGACTGCACAAGAGCAACTCTGCAAAAAAAACAAAAATGTAGCACAGGCGTATTACAGTACTTGAAACCCTAGGTGGCAGCAGAGATAACCGAATGAATTATGAAAGGGAAAACGGCATAAGGACGTAATTTACACTACTTGAAACGCAAGATGGCAGCAAAAAGGTGCAAATGTATTAAATACGGTATGTCGGTTACAGGGTTTGTCTGTTTTAGACAATGTCCAACCAGAGAATGCGTTCCCTCGAAGCGGACCTTATCGCATCAGGTCCTGCCAAGGGTTAAAGGGATCCTATCAGTCAGACACAATTTTTTTCTGGGTACCACGTCGGAATAGCCTTAAGAAAGGCTATTCTTCTCCTACCTTTTGTCGTCTTCTCCGCACCGCCGTTGGCCTACAATCCCGGTTCTTGTCGGTAAGCAAATTAGCTTTCTTACAGCACTGGGGGCGGGCCCCAGCGCTCAAACAGCACTGGGGGCGTCCCCAATGCTGCGTGAGAACTCTCTCCAGCGCCGCCTCCATCTTCATCAGCAGCGTCCTCTTCAGCCTCTTCTTCCGGCGGTGGCTTGTAACTTCTAGGCCTCGGGCAGAGCAGACTGCACATGAATGTCCGCTTGCACAGTATTGTGCTGTGAGAGAGCTAATTTGCATACCGACAAGAACCAGGATTGTAGGCGAACGGCAGCACGGAGAAGACGACGAAAGGTAGGAGAAGAATAGCCTTTCTTAACGCTATTCCGACATGGTACTTAGAAAAAATTGTGTCTGACTGATAGGATCCCTTTAAAGGGCATTTACCATCCATTTTTCCTATGGGCCTCTCTGTGATACAAAGATCCATAAAGATGTGACCCCCTCTATTCCATCCAGAGGCTCTAAAAATAGCAATAGACAACCCACAGAAAATTCCACTTTTATAATAATATATAATGTTTTATGATCAGTGAGGTTCCTGTTGCTAGGACCCCCCTTTTTTGGGGATCCTAGTAACAGACTTCCCATTGGCAGCTCCAGCCCAAAAAAGTGGAATTGTTCCTTATGCAAAGAGAGGTGACCATAGACGTTATGATGTTCTGCTCTTTGTGACCCATAATCATGACGTCTGTGATGTCATCAGGGTGGAAGGTATTTGACTTGCCACTTTCGATGACATCATTAGCTTTGTTCTGGTGTCTGTGATGTCATCATTATTGAAAGTGAGAACTTGCTGAGATGACATCCTTTACTTTGTTATGGTTCCTGTGATGTCATCATGGTAGATGGTATTTGACTTGCAAACTTGGATGACATAATTTACTTTGGCAAGGTGTCTGTGATGTCATCATAGTTGACGAGCTTTGACTTGCTACCTGTGATGACATAATTTACTTTGTTATGGTGCCTGTGATGTCATCATGGTGGATCGTATTTGACTTGCTCCCTTTGATGACATAATTTACTTTGGCAAGGTGTCTGTGATGTCATCATAGTTGACGAGCTTTGACTTGCTACCTGTGATGACATAACTTACTTTATTATGGTGTCTGTAATGTCATCATGGTTGAAACAATATACGATGACATCATTTACTTTGTTATGGTATCTGTGATGTCATAGTAGTTGAAGACATTGGACTTGCTACCTTCAATGACATCATTTACTTTATGTTAGAACGGTGTACTAGTCTTAAAATGGGAACACTGACGTCTTCCAAGAAAATCGTTCCGTCTATACCCGTCATTGAGTATAGGCAAACACTGTAGCGTTGCATTTTGGGCTGGTCATAGCTCTCATATCCGCCACGTGAGAGGCCACAGACTAGGGAGGGGAGTGAGCATTTTTTTTATTACTGGGCCGTATGGCATCTTTTTTTGACCTTTTATAGATGTACATAGACGTGGCGCAGAAAGCAATAACCGATTTTCGTGCACAATGATAACAAGAGTCTGCATCTTCTGGGATGAGGGAGGTTTGAGACGAGGTGATACAAGGTGGGAGATAACTACTGTATGGTATGACTGGAAGGCAGAGAAATCATTGCTCAAGCTTGCTTAATACTAATAAATTAAGGATCCAAAAACTGTACTTTGAGAGTCGTCTCTGTTTGGTGTGCATATCTGATATCAAGTAATGGTCCTGTCAAACTACACAGTCCAGTCACATTAATGTGACCACCTGTCAAAATCCAGAATAACCACCTTTGGCAGAGCGGACCGCTGCGAGACGTTCAGGAAAAGAGGGTATGTTGAGCCATGCCGACTCCAGGGCCGTGTCCGACTGCGCTAGGTTACGCGGTTGAGCATCCATGGCGCAAACAAACTGATCGAGGTGGTCCCGCAGATTCTCGATTGGGTTCAAGTCCGGGGAATTTGCTGTACAGTAACCTCCTCCTGGTGCTCCTCGAACCACGCACATACACTGCGAGCTTTATGCCTTCTACAATGATGAGTGCACCCGGATGGCTGATGCCACGCGCCTTCTACGATTGGTTATTTAACGTTGACATCAAAAGTAGGCGCTGGTCACATTAATATGATTGGACTGTGCATTTGGTCTCGAAGAGAACTTTGGACAGATTTTCGACTCTAGAGGGGTCTCCACTTTTGATGACATTTTTCCATTAAGAAGACCTTGCTCCACTTAGCAGAAAAAAGGCAACGGGCAGCATTACGTGACACTCATTGAACAATGGACTTCTTCGATAGAAGTTCTCCTGGAGCTGGTCTTTCAACTCTCTTCACTGATCGTAGACTAGGTGATGGCTACATGATCTGAAACCCCTCCACTTACAGGCCGACACCACGTCTGAGCTGGTTCTTTGTAACACATTAAGGGGGAAGGGTAGCATTAGACCAGGGATAGGGAACCTTCGGCTCTCCAGCTGCTGTGAAACTACAACTCCCAGCATGCTCCATTCACTTCCATGGGAGTTCCAAGAACAGCAGAGCCAGTATGCATGCTGGGAGTTGTAGTTTTGCAACAGCTGGAGAGCCGTACGTTCCCTACCCCTGCATTAGACAATACCCATTGAACAATGAGCTGTCCAGGTAACACATGGTGACCGAACTTCTGTAGCTGCTCTTTTGATAGGCTCTACTTGCAGTCATACTCCTTAACTTCTTCGGCAATTGTGAATTTCAAATCTTGAAACATTAGCTATATAGATCCTTGTTCAGATATAGTGTTGGGTATACATGGTAAGAGAGATCAACTAGAAATATCTAAGGCCACGTTTGGGGAGTCCAATTGGGAACCCCCCAAACGGAAACCTAATCGGCATAAAAAAGCGGTTACCTAAGGAAACTCATGGACGCCATAGACTATTATGGGGTCCTTGTGGTTTCTGCGCGAAAAATGCGGAGAGAAAAGTGCTGCTTGCAGGACTCTTCTCGCCATACTTTTCATGCGGAGAGGGGAACAGAACGGCCTGAACGCAGATGTGAACAGGCCTAAATCATGGAAATCTCTAACTAGTTCCAAAGAGAGGCCATGTGAGCTAAAAACTTAGTGGAGATTCATTAACTGGAACCTGTACCAATCACCAGAACAATGGGGCCACAATGGTCAGTGATGGACTGGATCCACTTCCATGCTGGTTCTAGCAACAGTACATGATACTAATTAAACAATGCAGTTTCCAGGTAATATATGGGTGCTAGAAGTCTTTTTGGCGTTGCTCTTTTGATAGGCTCTCTGCTTTGACCAGTGGACTAAGGTCAGAGGCCAGCTCTGATCGTGGATCCTTGATTTGAAACCTCCTCTATTTGCATTTGTGCTCATTAGCATTCCCAAACTTCTTCAGCAATGGTGGATTCTCAAACCTTGGAACATAAGAGATGGGGCCATGATGATCAGTTCTTTGTACCACAGTAAGGAGAAAGGCACTGAACAACAGGCTGTCAAGGTAATACATGGGCAATAGAAGTCATCCTGGAGCTGCTCCTTCCACAGGTTATCTGCTTTGACTAGTGGACTAGGCCAAAGAGCCAGCTCTGGTGGTAGATCCCTTATTTGAAATCCCCTCTACTTGCACTGGTGCTCAGTAGAACTCTCTAACTTCTTCAGAAATAGTGGATTCCCAAAGCTCGGAAAATTAAAGATGGGCCCATGATGGTCAACAATGGACTGGATCCACTTCCATGCTAGTTCTCTGTAATACATTAAGGGGAAAAGACAGCATGACATTATATTCACTCAATAATGGGTTGTCTTCAGGACTGTCAGAAGACCTCTTGAAGCTGCTCTTTTGACAGGCCCTCTTCTCTGACTGGTGGACTAGGCTCAGAAAAGAATTCAGGTGGTGGCTACTAGAATTGAACCCTCTCTACTTGCAGAGGCACTCAGTAATTCTCCCTAAATTCTTCAGCGAGGATATATTCTGAAAGCTTGAAATGTCAGAGATGTCTCGATACACGTTTATCTCAGTGTTGGATACAGAGGGTAAGGAACAACTGAGATCGATTGGAAAAAGGTCTATGTCATCGATTCCAGTAATGGACATTTTCCACTGGTTCCATAGAGAGATAATGCCAGATGATAACTTTAGTGGAGATTCATTAACTGGAACCTGTACCAGTCACCATCATAATGGGGCCATGATGGTCAGTAATGGACTGGATCCACTTCTGTGCCGGTTCTTTATAACATAGCAAGGGGGGAGGTTGGCATTACATGATATTCATTGAACAATTGGCTATCAAGGTAATACATAGTGTCTTCTTGGCACTGCCGTTTCAACAAGCTCTCTCCTCTGACTAGTAGACAAGGAGTCAGCTCTGGTGGTGGATCCCTGATTTAGTACCCCTTCTACTTGCACTGGTGTATAAGTATTGTTCCACATAGAAGATCTACAGTACGTTAGAAGTACCGCTTATGGAAATCTCTAACTGGTTCCAAAGGGAGGCCATGTTAGACGATAACATTAGTGGAGGTCCATTAGCCGAAACCTGTACTTGTCATCACAGGAATGGGGCCATAATAGTTAGTGTTGGGCTGGATCCACTCTTGTTCTGGTTTGTAACTTGGAATATCAGACTTCTCCTTCAGAAATGTCACCGAGTTCATCGATACATCACTGATAAATATAACGTTGCTTCCAGAGAACTGTTCTGTCACAAGTTCTACAGAAGTCTCCAACCAAAAAGCTGTAATAGTTATTTATTAACACTGATTTATGATGACCACCATGCCCTCTGCCAAAATAAATATTTGGGTCTTGGCTGCTGAAGTCACACAAAATCTCTCATCACATGATGGTATTATGACAGGAAGCTGAAGTCTCCAAAAATAGCAGCTGATATTACACCGTTATGATTGCCACACCAAGGGTGGACATATCACTTACGCAGCCAATTCAGCTCCACTGGGGCCCAGGTGAAGGGAAGACCCAACCAAGATGATTGGTTAATCTAGATACACTCGCTGGCTGTTGTCCAAAACAATTGACCATGATCATGCCGACCATGGTCAACCACTTTTGGCCAATCTTCAGTTAACTTGTGCAGAATGATTGGGCAGTTCAGTTGTTAATATCGATGTCGGGATCACTTGTACAAACTATCCCATGGTTGGCCCAAGTGTGTGGCCAATTCTGCCAATGGACTATCGAGAGAAGTGACTGCTCGGCACACACCAGTCTGACTGCTCTGGTATCCATCATTCACATATATAATGGGCGGCGGGGGTGGGGGTGGGTCATATAATGTCATAAATGTGGTATAAGATAAGATAATCCTTTAATAGTCCCAAAGTGGGGAAATTTCAGCATGTTACAGCAGCAAAGTGATACAGATACAGGATAATACATAGTAATATATTACAGGACACACATATGCTGAGAAGAGAAGATATATAGAAAAGCAATGGGGTCTGTTCACAGCCAGTATAATTGCAAGGTTCTATTCATGTGGTGCACGGATTAACCCCCTGGACCGGGGCAACACTTGGAAATATATAGAAAAAAGTAATCCAGCACCAACAGTCCAATATATTTATAACTTAGCTTTTAATGAAGCTCCATAAAAAAACAAAGCGCTTGTACCAGAATGCAGTATTAAAAATATGAAAAACAAAGACATATTGTGGAACAAAAAAACATTGAAGACAAAAAATACACGAGACCTACATTGTGTGAAGAAACCGCTGACGCATTTCGAGGTGTATATACCTCTTAGTCATAGCAATCGCATGTCCCTTGGATCTCCACCGGGGTCGGAGCATTTCTCTGTTTATTAAAGTCCACTACCATCTCCTTGGTCTTCCCAGCATTAATCCTGAGCTGGTTCTGCTGGCACCATTCAACAAAGTCCCGGTTTAAGTCTCTGTATTCCCTATCGTCACCATCAGTGATGAGGCCGACTATAGCAGAGTCATCGGAGTCCTTCTGTAAGTAACAGCTGGAGGAGTTGTGCCTGAAGTGTACAGTGTGAAGAGGAATGGGGCAAGAACTGGACCTTGCGGTGCCCCCGTACTACAGATCACAGTGTCAGACACACAGTCCTGGGCTCTCACATACTGAGGGCGGTTTGTCAGGTAGTCTAGGATCCAGTTGGACAGGTGATGGTCCACACCACCAAGGTTCAGCTTCTCCCTCAGTAGTCCTGGCTGAATGGTGATGAACGCACTGGAGAAATCAAAGAACATTATTCTCACAGTGTTCCTGGGTTTCTCCAGGTGAGAGAGAGCTCTATGAAGAAGGTGAATGATGGCGTAATCTACCCCAATGCCCGGCCGTTAGGCAAACTGGAGGGGGTCCAGAGCGGAGCTCACTAGGGGGCATAGGTGTGTCAGGACCAGTCTCTCTAGGACCTTCATCAGGTGGGATGTCAGTGCTACAGGTCGGTAGCTTGACCATCACTAGCCTAGGCAATAGTCTACCTCACCATGACTTGCCCCCTTTTCAAATAAGTTAAAGGCTGGCTCAAAGAGATAAAGTGGCCAACAACTTTGGCCAACAGTTATTCCTACAAACCCCCCTAACTAAGTGTGCATATGTTTTCAATAAGGAGAGCTTGGCGTCAGCTTATCTCCCATGGGAACTAAGCATCAGCATGTAGAAATTCCAGATTTCCAAACCTTATTCTTCCTGCCAATGAAGAATCAGACACATTTTATAGTCAGGCAGTTCCCTGAAATCAGCTGCCTCATGTACATACAACTTCAGATCCAAGATGGTCCCACGAAACAATGGAAATCGGAGAACAACAAGTAATTCATTGGACACCAGCCAATGATAGTCATCCAGTCTGGGCCAGAAATAACATGGAGAGCAAAGTGCCAAATAAACACTCATTGCCTCGTGGTTGTTGACTACTCACTTTTGTAATCTCTTTACCTTTCGTCTAAAGTTCTACCATGACTTGGTCGGAGGTAAGACACAGAGTCAATGGTTATCTCAGTAGACCGTGAAGTTGTGACAAACCTATTCACACCTTCATTGATGACCTTGAGCATGACCCATCACTAGGGTTGAGCTGATCTTGTGATTTCAGGATCGATTTTAAAATCCGATTTCCGATCATTTTCCAGCCGATCCCGATCGTGAAATTTGCTCGATCGCCAATCGGAATCCGATCTTTCGTGATCGCTCAACCCTAGTCAATGCTTCTCTATGGGAAAAGTTACTATTGGGGTTGAGCCGATCTTGAGATTTCAAAATCTGATTTCCGATCATTTTCCAGCCGATCACGATCGTGAAATTTTCTCGATCGCCGATCAGGATCCGATCTTTCCGATCCCGATCGCTCAATCCTACCCATGACCGTCCCTTAGCCAAAGGTGACTATTGCTCACTTGACCCATGACTGTTCCCAGGTCAAAGTTGAGAACTTCTAACACACACAGGTCAGCAGCAAGGGTCAAGATGGAAGTGCCAAATTCAGGTAAAGATTCTGGTGATCAGGGGCAAGAAGGTAAATGCTCCTATATACTGACACAGGGAGGACTATATGGTGCACACACCATGCTGACTGCTATGACCATGGATATTACCGTATCAGAGGACAACATGTTCAGTCAGCATTTTATAAGGGATGTGTAGTCATGGAAAATCCCTCCTTGAATATATCAGTTCTTGGTAGACACATGATGGGGAAGCCCAATATCAGCTGACCAGAGCGGCAGGGTTGCTCATACATTCGTAGAAATCCTTGTACCCCTTCTGTATTGGCTGTAAGGACCTGCGGAGGAACCCCCCAGTCCGGAATCAAAGGAATGTTAGTACAGTTGAGGTGTAAAGAGCAACCCTGATACAAGAAGGTGAGGTATGATCAACATCAAGTGACCCCATTCTTTATTTTGTTGGGGGTCCTAAACTGAACTAAACCCCCTACCATATACTCCAGTCCATCCCTGCCCACACTTGAAGCAGATATTCATAGCCATACATGGCTCGCCATGGTATATGGTCATATAGTCACATGATGTGCTGATGTCTTAGGTGATGTAAGTGTGACGTCATCACGGACAGACTAGGACCATGTTTTTATAGGTGCCGGACACCAGTACTCAGGGCTGTCTGCTCACACCTCTTCAGAGCACAATCCGTGCGTCCGGCCTGGTGTCTAGTCACAGACTAGTCAGACAAACAGATGAAATATAATATATAGTTCAGTAATTGGTGGTATATCCACTGCTGTCATAACTGTTACATTCACTACTGATACGTGTACTACAGTATATTCACTATTGTCACTGGTTGTCTATTCACTACCATCAGAGGTAGTACCGTATATACTGTCACAATTGGCATAGTCTGTGCGATCACAGGTGGTATATTTACTGCTCTCACATAGTCGGTATATATTCTGCTAGATCACAAGTGGCATATTCACTACTGTCACAGCTGGTATATATTCTGTGCTATCACAGATTGTGAATTCACTACTGTCACAGGCGGTCTATTCACTACTGTCACAGGCGGTCTATTCACTACTGTCACAGGCGGTCTATTCACTACTGTCACAGGCGGTCTATTCACTACGGTCACAGGCGGTCTATTCACTACGGTCACAGGCGGTCTATTCACTACTGTCACAGGCGGTCTATTCACTACTGTCACAGGCGGTCTATTCACTACTGTCACAGGCGGTCTATTCACTACGGTCACAGGCGGTCTATTCACTACTGTCACAGGCGGTCTATTCACTACTGTCACAGGCGGTCTATTCACTACTGTCACAGCTGGTATATATTCTGTGCTATCACAGATTGTGAATTCACTACTGTCACAGGCGGTCTATTCACTACGGTCACAGGCGGTCTATTCACTACTGTCACAGGCGGTCTATTCACTACTGTCACAGGCGGTCTATTCACTACTGTCACAGGCGGTCTATTCACTACTGTCACAGGCGGTCTATTCACTACAGTCACAGGCGGCCTATTCACTACAGTCACAGGCGGTCTATTCACTACAGTCACAGGCGGTCTATTCACTACAGTCACAGGCGGTCTATTCACTACAGTCACAGGCGGTCTATTCACTACAGTCACAGGCGGTCTATTCACTACTGTCACAGGCGGTCTCATTCACTACGGTCACAGGCGGTCTATTCACTACTGTCACAGGCGGTCTATTCACCACTGTCACAGGCGGTCTATTCACTACGGTCACAGGCGGTCTATTCACTACGGTCACAGGCGGTCTATTCACTACGGTCACAGGCGGTCTATTCACTACTGTCACAGGCGGTCTATTCACTACTGTCACAGGCGGTCTCATTCACTACGGTCACAGGCGGTCTATTCACTACTGTCACAGGCGGTCTATTCACCACTGTCACAGGCGGTCTATTCACTACGGTCACAGGCGGTCTATTCACTACGGTCACAGGCGGTCTATTCACTACGGTCACAGGAGGTCTATTCACTACTGTCACAGGCGGTCTATTCACTACTGTCACAGGCGACCTATTCACTATGGTCACAGGCGGTCTATTCACTACTGTCACAGGCGGTCTATTCACTACTGTCACAGGCGGTCTATTCACTACTGTCACAGGCGGTCTATTCACTACAGTCACAGGCGGCCTATTCACTACAGTCACAGGCGGTCTATTCACTACAGTCACAGGCGGTCTATTCACTACAGTCACAGGCGGTCTATTCACTACAGTCACAGGCGGTCTATTCACTACAGTCACAGGCGGTCTATTCACTACTGTCACAGGCGGTCTCATTCACTACGGTCACAGGCGGTCTATTCACTACTGTCACAGGCGGTCTATTCACCACTGTCACAGGCGGTCTATTCACTACGGTCACAGGCGGTCTATTCACTACGGTCACAGGCGGTCTATTCACTACTGTCACAGGCGGTCTATTCACTACTGTCACAGGCGGTCTCATTCACTACGGTCACAGGCGGTCTATTCACTACTGTCACAGGCGGTCTATTCACCACTGTCACAGGCGGTCTATTCACTACGGTCACAGGCGGTCTATTCACTACGGTCACAGGCGGTCTATTCACTACGGTCACAGGAGGTCTATTCACTACTGTCACAGGCGGTCTATTCACTACTGTCACAGGCGACCTATTCACTATGGTCACAGGCGGTCTATTCACTACGGTCACAGGCGGCCTATTCACTACGGTCACAGGCGGTCTATTCACTACAGTCACAGGCGGTCTATTCACTACTGTCACAGGCGGTCTATTCACTACGGTCACAGGAGGTCTATTCACTACTGTCACAGGCGGCCTATTCACTATTGTCACAGCCGGTCTATTCACTACTGTCACAGGCAGTCTATTCACTACTGTCACAGGCGGCCTATTCACTATTGTCACAGCCGGTCTATTCACTACGGTCACAGGCGGTCTATTCACTACGGTCACAGGCGGCCTATTCACTACTGTCACAGGCGGCCTATTCACTACAGTCACAGGCGGTCTATTCACTACTGTCACAGGCGGTCTATTCACTACTGTCACAGGCGGCCTATTCACTACAGTCACAGGCGGTCTATTCACTACTGTCACAGGCGGCCTATTCACTACTGTCACAGGCAGTCTATTCACTACTGTCACAGGCGGCCTATTCACTATTGTCACAGCCGGTCTATTCACTACGGTCACAGGCGGTCTATTCACTACGGTCACACAGCTTTACTGGGTGACATTTTTTGCAAGAGACGTCGCACGTCTACAATCTCGGCCGTGCTGTTGTTCTCCTTCCGCCCGGACTTGTTTCATTTCAGCACTTCGGCTGCATTTCTTGTAATGTGTCTCAGCCTGTTTTCTCAGCCTCTAGTTACAGCTTTTTGTCTCCGCCTCTTCTCGCCAGGACACACCTCCCTTTATTTGTTTATGGGAAACCCCCATCCGGGATGCCCCTAGGATACGGATATGAACGTGCTATACATGGAGTGTCACAGGGGGCTGATCTCCGGCCAGCGCCCCTCCCCACCCATCTTGCTCTCGTTTTTTCAGCATGACTCACTTGGGTGTTATATCATCTTCCTGTCACTTTGTGACTTTGCCTGAGAGTGACCTGGTTAACCCTTCTCATCGCACTAAGGACACTTATGTGTCAGCAATTTCACTGGCTGATTAACCCTCATCCTACTGTGCAACCACAGCACACGGGTCAGTCCTGTTAGTTTGCTACAATGTATCAGTGCAGGTAAATTGTATCAGCCTGTTTCAACTGTAACAAACCCTCAGCTGTGAGGCGTATTAAGGCCATATTATAAGTTTCTATTCTGCCCAAAGAGATCTTGATAATGGTGAAGTACTGAAACTTGCAGAACATTTCCCTAATTCACTACGTGGGGTCTTGACCTTTGAAGGGTTTTTTCAGCCCTAAATGTATGTTTCGTACTCACGACTTACCCATCGGATAGAACATCAGTGTGTGATCTATCTGACACCCGGACCCTGCACAGATCAGCTGATCCGGCAGTGCTGCAGTTCCTTGGTGCCACCACTATGGTGGACAGGGCTGTAGCGCCGTTCCTATTACTTGAATAGGAGAAGGTTCCAGCATCTGGAAGCAGGGGGATCAGCTGATCTGTGCGGGGTATGGGTGTTGGATAGGTCATCAGTGTGTGAAATATCTGACACCCAGACCCTGCACAGATCAGCTGATCTGGCTGGTGCCACCACTAGGGGGGAAAGGGCTGTAGCACTGCTCCTATTAATTAAATAATTCTGGCATCTGGAGGCAGGGAGATCAGCTGTGGGGTACAGGTGTCAAATCGATCCATCAGTATGTGATCTGAAACCCAGAACATGCACAGATCAGCTGATCCGGCAGTGCTGCAGTTCCTTGGCGCCACCACTAAGGTGGACAGGGCTGTAGCACTGGTCCTTTTACTTGAATAGAAGGTTCCAGCATCTGGAGGCAGAGAGATCAGCTGTGGGGTATGGGTGTCAGATAGGTCATCAGTATGTGATCTGAAACCCAGAACCTTCACAGATCAGCTGATCTGGCAGTGCTGCAGTTCTCTGTCACCACCACTATGGTGGAGAGGGCTGTAGCGCCGCTCCTATTACTTGAATAAGACAAGGTTCCAGCATCTGGAGGCAGGGGGATCAGCTGTGGGGTACAGGTGTCAGATAGGTCATCAGTGTGTGATCTGAAACCCAGAACCTTCACAGATCAGCTGATCCGGCAGTGCTGCATTTCCCTGGCACCAACACTGCGGTGGACAGGGCTGTAGTGTAATTGAATAGGAGAAGGTTCTGGCGTCTGGAGACAGGGGGATCAGCTGATCAGTTTGGGGTACGGGTGTCAGATAGGTCATTAGTATGAAGCATACTTTTGGGGCCTGATGACCCCTTTAGAGGTGTTGTCCAGCCCCAAAATGATCTTTCATGCTGAGCTATACAGTATGTGATGTTGGGGGTTCGGCACCTGGAAACACACTAGATGGGGAGCGCGTGCAGCACCCCCACATATAAGTAATAGGAGCGCAACACTGCCTAGGAACTACAGCCCCGCTCCTATTACTTATGGGAGTGACTTCTCCCATAAGTAATACGTAATTACTTACATAGAAGGGGTGCTGCATGCGGTCCCCGTCCACCGCTGTAACTTCGGGGGCCCACCACAGGCTGCTGGAACAGCTGATGAAATTAAAAAATCATTTTGGGGTCAGAAAACCCCTTTAAGCTTTATTGGCTGGACCGGCCCCTTTAAGTTGTAGCAGAAACTGTTTCCTACGAATTCCGAGCCCGATCTACCTGCCAATCGTCTTCCTGGAAAACAACTTCACGTCCTGCGGGTTTAGGGAAACGCTTGGCTGCAAAACAAGGAAAGAGCATTGTTACTGCCGGAGAATGAGCTAATGGTCACGTGACCGAGAGCGGGAACCTCACCCCACAAAATCACCTACTCCAGCGTTCCAGAGGCTTGTCACCCAGCTTTCCCTGGCACCTCTGTATATAACTAGGCCGCTCAGGACTCATAAGGACTTGTCCTCCAGGGTGCAGTGGTAGAGGGGGAGCAGCAGTAAATCCCCCCCTCCCCCCGGAGCACCCCTTTATATAAGGAGAGCTACAGCAAACATCCTTCTAGCCAAAACCCATAGACAAGTCCCCTCTGCCGGTTCTGTAGACCATCGCTTGGGCACCTAGTTATATATATTGCCACCCGGTTCTCGGGGAAGGGGCACAGTAAGTAAATAAGTAACCCCCCCCCTCGCTCCTGATCCGTCCGTTGTTGCTCCAAGTCCTTCTGAGGTTCGGGATCAGGTGGTGCACACAATCCCCTGACACTGGTAGTATAGTGCCCAGGGCGCAATACCATCTGTGGGGTGAGGAGGGGGAGTGTTTGGTGTTGGCTGCCAATTCAGTGATGAGCTGCGGGGTGAAGCGGCGGCGTGACCTCTGACATCACTGGGGAGGGAACGAGCAGGACACGAGGTGCGGAGCGGGGGAGGAATATGGGATGTGCTGCTGCAAGGGTTAAATACTGTACTAATGTCCATGGCAACTGGAAGGGGACGTTATACTGAGGGGGCAGCTGTAGGGGGGCATTATAATGTGAGGGGAACTTCACCTACTGGGCAATTACAGGGGGATTTTATACTGTTAGGGCAACTGGAAGGATACTTAATACTGGGGGACATTAAAATATGGCGGTAGCTGGAGGGGGACATTATAATATGGGGCATCGGTAAGAGGAGATTAGAATGTGGGGGCAACTGAAGAGGGGCATTATAATATGGCACAGCTGGAAAGGGAAAAGTATCATGTGGGGACAACTGGAGGGGGACATTATACTACGGGGGGCAGCTGGAGGGGGACACTATCCTGTAGGGGGTAACTAGAGGGGGATGTTATCCTGTAGGGGCAGCAGTAGGGGGACATTATAATTTGGGGGTAGCTAGAGGGGGATGTTAAACTGTAGGGGCAGCTGGAGGAGGACATTATCCTGTGGGGGTAGCACTAGGGGGACATTATCCTGTGGGGGCAGCACTAGGGGGACATTATCCTGTGGGGGCAGCACTAGGGGGACATTATCCTGTGGGGGGTAGCAGTAGGGGGTCATTATATTTTGGGGGTAGCAGTAGGGGGACATTATCCTGTGGGGGTAGCTAGAGGAGAATGTTATCCTGTAGGGGCAGCACTAGGGGGACATTATACTGTGGGGGCAGCAGTAGGGGGACATTATACTGTGGGGGTAGTAGTAGGGGGACATTATACTGTGGGGGTAGTAGTAGGGGGACATTATACTGTGGGGGTAGTAGTAGGGGGACATTATACTGTGGGGGCAGCACTAGGGGGACATTATACTGTGGGGGTAGTAGTAGGGGACGTTATACTGTGGGGGCAGCACTAGGGGGACATTACACTGTGGGGGCAGCACTAGGGGGACATTATACTGTGGGGGCAGCACTAGGGGGACATTATACTGTGGGGGCAGCACTAGGGGGACATTATACTGTGGGGGTAGTAGTAGGGGACGTTATACTGTGGGGGCAGCACTAGGGGGACATTACACTGTGGGGGCAGCACTAGGGGGACATTATACTGTGGGGGCAGCACTAGGGGGACATTATACTGTGGGGGCAGCACTAGGGGGACATTATACTGTGGGGGCAGCAGTAGGGGGACATTACACTGTGGGGGCAGCACTAGGGGGACATTATACTGTGGGGGCAGCACTAGGGGGACATTATACTGTGGGGGCAGCACTAGGGGGACATTATACTGTGGGGGTAGTAGTAGGGGACGTTATACTGTGGGGGCAGCACTAGGGGGACGTTATACTGTGGGGGCAGCACTAGGGGACGTTATACTGTGGGGGCAGCACTAGGGGGACGTTATACTGTGGGGGCAGCAGTAGGGGGACATTATACTGTGGGGGCAGCACTAGGGGGACATTATACTGTGGGGGCAGCACTAGGGGGACATTATACTGTGGGGGTAGTAGTAGGGGACGTTATACTGTGGGGGCAGCACTAGGGGGACGTTATACTGTGGGGGCAGCACTAGGGGACGTTATACTGTGGGGGCAGCACTAGGGGGACGTTATACTGTGGGGGCAGCAGTAGGGGGACATTATACTGTGGGGGCAGCACTAGGGGGACATTATACTGTGGGGGCAGCACTAGGGGGACATTATACTGTGGGGGCAGCACTAGGGGGACGTTATACTGTGGGGGCAGCACTAGGGGGACATTATACTGTGGGGGCAGCAGTAGGGGGACGTTATACTGTGGGGGCAGCAGTAGGGGGACATTATACTGTGGGGGTAGTAGTAGGGGACGTTATACTGTGGGGGCAGCACTAGGGGGACATTACACTGTTGGGGCATACCATGTCTGAGCCCCTTTAGGGGGGTAATACTATGTGGGGGTCACACAGTGAAATGTCTGTGACTGGGTGGAGTAACAGTGGGGTCCCATCCTGCCCCTCTCAGCCCTATGGCAGGTAACATACTAATACCCCAGAGATATCATACATCTATCACAGTCATTATCCCTACTACTAATGATAATTATTATTATTGCTCCCCCTCTCATTATTACATGGCAGGTATGACGTCACCCGGCAGCAGCTCGCTAATCGCCAGAGTAAACAATAACGTCACCGTCACACACTCCGCCGCGCTGCCTGCCGGGAGATACTCCACATACCACCGTACAGCACACCTCCTGTCCTGATTGGCCGTGACGTCACTCATTCCCGGCGGAAGGCGGAGCTTCCCTCGCTATAAAAACCTGCGCTCCGACCTCTCCCCCTCATTCATTCTCTCAAACAAGCTGCACAGCCGCCGTAAAGCGTCATGACGTCACCACTGCCCACCGTCGCCACTGAGGAGTGCGGCATCTGTTACATTGACTACGGGCAGGAGAGGAAGCCGCGCCGATTGGCGGCCTGCCGGCACGTGATCTGCTCCGGCTGCCTCGAGCACCTGGCGGCCAGGGGCGGCGCCGTCCAGTGCCCCTTCTGCCGCGCCCCTTCCCCCTTGCCTAGCGATGACGAAGAGGAGGAGGCGGGGACGAGTGACGTCACCGGGCCATTCAAGTGGCTGAAGAAACTGTACAGGAAATCCAAGGCGGGGTCTCGGCGTAGAGGTGAGTGCAGTGGGCGTGGCTAGGGGGCGGGGCTTTAGATGTGATCGACAGGTCGGGTTTAGGTAGCATGGCGCCCCCTAGGTGCCGGACTAGCAGAAATTCTGACCTAGAATACAGATTTTGTAAAATGTCAGGTTGTGTTCCAAGTAGTTCTGGATTGGAAGAAGCCAAATAAGAGGAATTTTCCATTTTTAATTTTTTATTTTTTTTCATTTAAATTGTAAGTGTGCAACTTTATTTAACAAATGTCCGTATCTTTTTCCGTAGGGAAACTGGCCAATGAAGATCTGCGGGACATGGCGATGATGTGCTCGTACTTAATGTGAATTCTGACCAAGCGCGTTGGACCTGTTGATTCTTCAAATGTCGACGTCGTGACCTGGATCTCCTGGATGTAGAGAATACTGGGGACCCCTCTCCGACATGATGGACAGATGAGGCACGACCAGCCTCCGTTCTATCCATGCTTTGTGCTCGGCCGCCCTAGGCGGACATGGATAGTGACTACATTTGTGTAAGGACGGCGCCCCCTGCTGCTGATAGCCTGCTCCAATCCTTTCACCTCGTGGACTGTGAGATCATCTTTCCTGTGGTTTATGAAATGGCCAACGAGTCGGGGCATGAGTCGCTGACTAATCGCTATTGTTCGCTGATGATGTCGTGTTTCCTCCCATGATGCACTTTGGTTTTTGTCTATTTATATGTATTTATTATATAATGTGTTTTTTATGCTAGAAATATATTTATCGGAAATTTCTATTGTTGTCTGTGTCATTACATAAGCTGACTATAAACATGGGGGGGGGGGGGGTAGAGAGAGTTGGTACCAGGCCCTGTAGCCTTAGGGGGGGCCCGATGGCCTCTCTACAATATAAGACCCCAATAGTATAACTAGCACATGGGTAGATTCTTAAAGGGGTTGTCCATAGAGTTAAGTAACGTTTTCCTGATATGGGAGACTTGGTGGTGGATCAGATGATTCCAATTATGTGAACCAGGCAGAACCCCCAGGTCCATCACCAATCAGGTAAGTTAATCTTAAATCCTTGGACAACCCCTTTAAGTTAGACCTCTTGACCAGCCTTACACTTTCCATGCCCTCTGAATCTGTAGACTATGGCCCCATTGATAACCTCGTAAGTAAGCAAGGGTCCATACTTGTTCCCTATACTACGTACGGGATTATCCCATATCTGCCCGTATGATGGGACCGGATGTGGTGCCCTCTATGGTATGGTCCATACAGTAGATACATCTGCCATAAGCATATGATTAGGCTAGACACACATACCCTGTTTCCCCGAAAATAAGACAGTGTCGTATATTAGATTCTCTTCCGAAATATGTCTTATTTTCGGGGGGTTGTCTTATGGAGTGGGGAATAATCGGCAGTCGTTCCAGCCCTTCCTTAGCGGACCACCGGTATGACTGCCGGTTGTAGGTGGTTCAGGAGGTAAAGGGGGGGGGGCGTGTCTTATTTTCGGGGAAACTGGGTAGATGTCACGTGAGGTCACTTAAAGGGAAGTACCATTTCATATTTTTTAACACCTGTTGAGACTTAAAGGGGTTTTCCAGGTTAAATAACTGATGACCTATTCTTAGAATTGGTGGTCAGTTAATGATTAGTAGGGGTCACACACCACGCACCCTGGTCTTTGTTAAAAGGGGTTTGTCCTGGATTTAGATTGGAAACTGTTATGGTCAAATGACCACTGAGACCAATCAGTGGTTGCTGGCGAAGGACCAGAGAAGTCACTCCCATATGTCACCACTTCCTTACCAGTGACCACTGAGGCCACTAATTTGTCTGAGTGGCCATGTTTATCTGTTCCTGAACAACCTCCATCAAAGGATCCCAAAAAAATTGACCAGAACTGAAGCAGCTCAGGTGATCACTATGGCCATCCACTGACCTCTGTTGGGGCATTTGTGCCCAACCACTGAGCGTAGTCATTGACTAACACTGAAGCAGTCATCTTATCTGCATGAATTCTATCTCCGCCACTGCTGGAGCGGTAACCAAGGGTAGGTAAATATTTCTTCCTTTTTTGTTTTAATTTTACTCTACCCCTGGCCACCCATGGAAAACCCCTTTAAGGCAATTATAAACTCAATGCCATACCCCAGAAATTCCCAATTAGATGGTCCCTGGTGGTCAAAGGTTCAGTGGCCTGACGTGACCATTGGTGGTCCTGTTATACACTGCGTTCATGGTTATCTATAAACCCCATTGGCATGACTGAAGTTTCTGAGATCATAGTTGGCCCTCTCGAGCCCTGTAATTCCTCGTAAACTCTAGCATTGACACATCAGGATCCTCTTAGTCAGTGTCTATAAATCTAGAGATAATACTATTGATTCTTCTACGGGTTTTATTTGGAAAGTCCAAATTTATCACTGAAGGGATTTTCCGTAGTTTGGTTAATCCACGTGAAGAGTGATGTCACCCTCTGAAGGCTCTCGCTAGTAGAATTCATTAACTGCTGACCGCTCCACTACACCATGTCATAGAAACCAGGGAAGAACCAGGATGTGGACCTTCTCAGATGTTGGAGCTTCTCCAAATTGACTTTATGGATCATTGGAAATCACCTGACCTAATTCTGAGGGATCTTTCTGTGATCTACAAAGGGGTTTCTCCAAGGTTTCCTATCACATGAAGCTATGGACATGTTTTGATAGAATTCTGGAAGTTAATAACTTCTAGAATTCTTAAAGAAGGGTCTCCCACTTAGGACCTACCTCCATGAGTCAGAACAGGGAGCCTCTCTATGAGAGTATCTCCTATACTACAGGACACAAATCATCGGAATGGACACCAACAGAGATAGGTGAATATTTACAGAGGTCAGTTTAGTTTTGGACTTAAAACGTTTGGCCCAAAGCAGAAATGTTTTTATTATATTCTGAGGTCTCTTCAGACCCAAGACTATGATAAGTTGAGGCCCAGGGGAGGTGTGGTAAAAAATAAAAAAAAATAGTTATACTCATCTTTCCTCACCTCTCCTGGGTTTCCTCGTTGCGTCCCGTGCAACATCACTGTAGGGGTTGTCTCTCTATGAGGAACTCAGTCCCGTTCTTAACCCTTTTGGAAGCCCTTTTGAGACACTAGCAAGATAGAGTCTGACATCACATTTTTGGGCCTCCAGCTGCTCTAGGGTATATAGTAGAGGTGAACACAATTATCTTCTTCTGTAGTATTAATGGAGGATAGTGGTGGGGCTGCCAAGATTGCGAAGGAAGCAAGTCTATGATGCCGATGTAGTTTGGGCGAGTCTCAACTTTAAGGCTTTGCTCTGTCCCCCAGTAACCATACATGTGTCTATTTGTCATAGCCCTTGCTATGGGAATCGGGCCTTCATTGTAGGGATCCATGAGACTGTTATCTACAACTAGTCTCGGTTCAGTCATGACTGTCCCAAATGGGTCAAGAGACACCAGTGCACGACACCGAAGGGGCAAGCAGGAATGAGGTCAAAAAGCAAGTCAAGGGCAAGGAAGGTAAAGGAACCTTATTGTTCAGGTGCCTTACCACAGAGAAGATATATTACACACCCAGGGACATATGGCCAGGGACGAGGTTCACACAGTGGTCCATTAAAAGTCAAAGTCAGGATGTGGTGACCACTGCACAGGAGCGAGAGAAATGCCAGAGTGAACTGTAGCGAGAAGAGCCAAGCTGTTGGCAGTCACCGTTACAAGCAGTGTCAGACTGAGGTTTCCTGGGTCCACCAGATAAAAAATAATTCTGGGGGCCTACCCTCCAACAACCCTTAAGAGAAAGACCAAGGTACCCAGTCCTCTGCTGGGCTGTTATTGTGGCAGATCCTCTGGTTCTCTGGTGGTCCAGGCCGATACTGGTTAAGTTACAATTCCCTCTTAGGTCATTGTGGACCTCTCAAGGCCTCAGATTAATGTTCTACCTTTTGGATCTCTGGGCAATTTTTACTTCAAACCGATTTTCAGAATTACTCACATTCGGTGACTCTAGTTCAACTTTTCTTCATAATATGTAGTAAGTACTTAGTAGGAGAGTCATGTTCTAGGCAGTATCTGATATCCCATGCCCTTGACTTCTCCCACCATGCTTTGGTTTTGTACACCCTAGGGCCTAACTAACCAGGCCACACTTCAGGCCCTAGGAGGGCCAGTGCCTCGCTCCACCCTGTTCAGCAGTCTGTTTACGACTCTTGTTCCACACAGTCCCCCTTCAACCTACCTGTAGTCCTCCCTGGGGATAAGTCTAGGATTACTCAACCAGCCCTGGTAACAGATTATTAAAATGGGACATGATCTGCTTTCCGTGCTTGGCCATTTCCAGGTGGCAACTCTACCCAAGAGAGTAACCCAAAAGAACACCAGGTGATCCACTGTGTAGCATCTCCATAGGCCTTTGACCCATATGTAACTCCTATTTGGCCTTTAGCCCACTTCCTCTCTTCCAACAAACAAGCCATTTGATGTCCTACCCAATGAACAAGCCCACTCCTCCCTCCAGTTCACCAATGTTTTGTAGATAGACGTGTCCATTATGGCACCCCATTATGTTGTTACAATGCTCTGTGATAGGACATGACGACCACACCGAGTACCTTGACCCACCAGTGCAGCAACTGTGAGCCCAATAGTGTACAGATATCCCATAACTCAATATTACAGGTGCACAGTTGGTCAAAAATTGGCAAAAATTTTGGTGTCATTTACACCATGAAACTGGCATACATGCCTTACGCCACATTTATTGATTGTCTCATCTGAAAAGCGACCATGTCGTAGCGAAAAGGGACAAGGTTTAAGGTGGAAGAGGAGCGGCTTAATATGTAGTGTCCGCCGAAAAAGTGAATACAGCCAAAAAATGAGTCTAAAGATGCTCCAACCACTGGTGGATCTGGCACAAGACTGTCCCGTCTACGCTGTCTATTAGACAGTATTAGTTATTCCGTCCCAAGGTCTCTGACTCAAACATAAACTTTTTACCCGAGAAGGTGGAGTGCGTGTTTCCCCCCTGACAAGTATTAAGGAGAAGCGATTTGGCAATCAAAGTTTTCTGGAATGAACTTCATTTGCCAAGTCAAACATCTCTAGGTGTTTATTAAAAAGACTTCTCTAACCTGAGCCTCTCGAGATTTCGCCGGAATATCTTGAAGTCCATAGCGAGATAAGCCAGAGATGAAATAATACTTATGTAGGATGGTGTGATAAAGAAATACAGGAATTATTATGTGCAAAAAAATATTGCAGAACAAGCTTTGTACATACAAAGAGCAAGCAAGGGATGCTGTGAGATTTCAGCTCTGAAGCCTACACAACTGAGAAAATAGCACCAAACTATAACATAATACATAGTCTGGGACTATAAGAAGATGTGACTTATACCGGCTGTACATATATAACAATATACAGGAGAAACCCAGGTTATACCGGCTGTCCATATATAATTATATACAGGAGATACCCAGGTTATACCGCCTGTACATGTATAATTATATACAGTATATACCCAGGTTATACCAGCTGTACATATATAATTATATACAGTATATACCCAGGTTATACCGGCTGTACATATATAATTATATACAGGAGATACCCAGGTTATACCGGCTGTACATATATAATTATATACAGTATATACCCAGGTTATACCAGCTGTACATATATAATTATATACAGTATATACCCAGGTTATACCGGCTGTACATATATAATTATATACAGGAGATACCCAGGTTATACCGGCTGTACATATATAATTATATACAGTATATACCCAGGTTATACCGACTGTACATGTATAATTATATACAGGAGATACCCAGGTTATACCGGCTGTACATATATAATTATATACAGTATATACCCAGGTTATACCGACTGTACATGTATAATTATATACAGGAGATACCCAGGTTATACCGGCTGTACATATATAATTATATACAGTATATACCCAGGTTATACTGGCTTTACATATATAATTATATTCAGGAGATACCCAGATTATACCGGCTGTACATATATAATTATATACAGTATAAACCCAGGTTATATCAGCTGTACATATATAATTATATACAGTATATACCCAGGTTATACCGGCTGTACATATATAATTATATACAGTATATACCCAGGTTATACCGGCTGTACATATATAATTATATACAGGAGATACCCAGGTTATACCGACTGTACATGTATAATTATATACAGGAGATACCCAGGTTATACCGGCTGTACATATATAATTATATACAGTATATACCCAGGTTATACCGGCTGTACATATATAATTATATACAGGAGATACCCAGGTTATACCGGCTGTACATATATAATTACATACAGGAGATACCCAGGTTATACCAGCTGTACATATATATTATATACAGTATATACCCAGGTTATACCAGCTGTACATATATAACAATATACACAAGATACCCAGGTTATACCAGCTGTACATATATAATTACTGTATATTCAGTATATACCCAGGTTATACCAGCTGTACATATAGTATATACAGTATATACCCGGGTTATACCAGCTTTACATATAGAATTATATACAGTATATACCCAGGTTATACCAGCTGTACATATATAATTATATACAGTATATACCCAGGTTATAGCAGCTGTACATATAGAATTATATACAGTATATACCCAGGTTATACCAGCTATACATATATAATTATATACAGTATATAACCAGGTTATACCGGCTGTACATGTATAATTATATACAGTATATACCCAGGTTATACCAGCTGTACATATATAATTACAGTACAGACCAAAAGTATGGACATACCTTCTCATTCAAAGAGTTTTCTGTATTTTCATGACTATGACAATTGTAGATTCACACTGAAGGCATCAAAACTCAGAATTATCACATGTGGAATTATATACATAACAAAAAAGTGTGACATAACTGACAATCTGTCTTATATTCTCGGTTCCTTTTGCTTTGATTCCTGCTTTGCACACTCTTGGCATTTTCTTGATGAGCTTCATGAGGTAGTCACCGGGAATGGTTCTCACTTCACAGGTGTGCCATGCTGTCAGGTTTAACAAGTGGGATTTCTTGCCTTATAAATGGGGTTGGGCCCATCAGTTGTGTTGTGCAGAGGTCAGGTGGATACAAAGCTGATAGTCCTACTGAATAGACTGTTAGAAAAACGAGTGGCCATCATTACTTTAAGAAATGAAGGTCAGTTAGTCTGAAAAATTGGGGAAAATTTGAAAGTCTCCACAAGTGCAGTTGTAAAAACCATCAAGCGCTACAAAGAAACTGGCTGACATGAGGACCGCTCCAGGAAAGGAAGACCAAGAGTCACCTCTGCTGCGGAGGATAAGCTCATCCGAGTCACCAGCCTCAGAAATTGCAGGTTATCAGCAGCTCCGATTAGAGAGCAGGTCAATGCCACACAGAGTTCTAGCAGCAGACACATCTCTACAACAACTGGTAAGAGGAGACTTTGTGCAGCAGCCGCAGGCCTTCATGGTAAAATAACTGCTAGAAAACCACTGCTAAGGACCGGCAACAAGCAGAGGAGACCACAAGGAATGGACATTAGACCAGTGGAAATCTCTGCTTTGGTCTGATGATCCAAATTTGAGATCTTTGGTTTCAACCATCGTGTCTTTGTGCAACGCAGAAAAGGTGAACAGATAGACTCTACATGCCTGGTTCCCACTGTGAAGCATGGAGGAGGAGGTGTGATGGGGGGGGGGGGGGGGGCAAGCTGGTGACACTGTTGGGGATTTATTCAAAATTGAAGGCTTACTGAACCAGCATGGCTACCACAGCATCTTGCAGCGGCATGCTATTTCATCTGGTTTGCGTTTAGTTGGACCATCATTTATTTTTCAACAGAACAATGACCCCAAACACCTCCAGGCTGTGTAAGGGCAATGTGACCAAGAAGGGGAGTGATGGGGCGCTACGCCAGATGACCTGGCCTCCATTGTCACCAGACCTGAACCCAATCGAGAGGGTTTGGGATGAGCTGGACCGCAGAGTGAAGGCAAAAGGGCCAACAAGTGCTAAGCATCTCTGGGAACTGCTTCAAGACTGTTGGAAAACCATTTCAGGTGACTACCTCTGGAAGCTCATCAAGAGAATGCCAAGAGTGTGCAAAGCAGGAATCACAGCAAAAGGTGGCTACTCTGAAGAACCGAGAATAAGACAGATTGTCAGTTGTGTCACACTTTTTTGTTACGTATATAATCCCACATGTGTTACTTCTGAGTTTTGATGCCTTCAGTGTGAATCTACAATTGTCATAGTCATGAAAATACAGAAAACTCTTTGAATGAGAAGGTGTCCAAACGTTTGGTCTGTAGTGTATATACAGTATATACCCAGGTTATACTGCCATGGTCCATATCACTGTATATGATGTGTTACTGTGAATAATATCATTTTATTCTTCCACCTATGATGTAATGTCTGATATCCAGCACAATGTAATAAATCCTCCTCTATCCCGCGTACATTGGGTGTGATGTTACTGTGTAGCTCGGGGAGGTGACAGCTGGAGCCGCCGCTTCTGGTCTCTTCGCAGTTAATTAAACACTGGGACAAACCAGTTTAGGAGCAATTTACTGGTAATTGAATAATTGTGGGCCCGGGGGAGGCGAGCGCTGTCTGGGGATTCCAGTTACATCATCATTTGTGAAATCAGAGGAGCGACAAGTCTGCTTATTACCCAGCCGGATTCAATATCTAATATATCATTATTATCACCGTATACATCTTCTGCTTATAAGGCGTTACATATATACAGAATGTCTGTCCCGGGACAGGGGGCCCTTCTCAATGATCAAATTTCTTATGTACCCAAGTCCAGACTAAATACTCCAGTCCCTGCAGTCTCCTTCATTCCCTTGGCCCGCTGGACAATGTACTGACACCAAACTGCGGACCAGGACATTGTCTACTGTGTATAGTGGGATGTGGAAATCTGTACAATGTATCTCTATTACGTCAGGGGTCTAGTATGGGGTCTGTACTTATATATATATATATTAGGGGTCTGTACTTGTCTATATATATTAGGGGTCAGGTCTGGGGTCTGTACTTGTCTATATATATTAGGGTCTGGTCTGGGGTCTGTACTTGTATATATATATATTAGGGGTCAGGTCTGGGGTCTGTACTTGTCTATATATATTAGGGGTCAGGTCTGGGGTCTGTACTTGTCTATATATATTAGGGGTCTGGTCTGGGGTCTGTACTTGTATATATATATATATATTAGGGGTCTGGTCTGGGGTCTGTACTTGTATATATATATATATATATTAGGGGTCTGGTCTGGGGTCTGTACTTGTCTATATATATTAGGGGTCTGGTCTGGGGTCTGTACTTGTCTATATATATTAGGGGTCTGGTCTGGGGTCTGTACTTGTATATATATATATATTAGGGGTCTGGTCTGGGGTCTGTACTTGTCTATATATATTAGGGTCTGATCTGGGGTCTGTACTTGTCTATATATATTAGGGGTCTGGTCTGGGGTCTGTACTTGTCTATATATATTAGGGGTCTGGTCTGGGGTCTGTACTTGTCTATATATCACCAACGCCATACCTCCCAACTTTTGAAGAGTAGAAAGAGGGATAAAATGTAAATTTAGCTCTGCCCACTTTTATGTTGACTCCGCCCATTCTCATTCATTTTTCATTTGCTCCCACAAAGTATAATCCTCCTACAGTCACCCGTAAATTATATGCCCCCCCTCCATCTCTGTCCCCAGTTTCATTCCGTTCTCCCCCCTTCATCTGCCCACATTTTCATGTCCCCCTGTCTCTGCCCCAGTGTCATGCCGTCCCCTCCCCTTCATTTGCCCCAGTGTCATTCCATTCCCCCCCCCCCATCTGCCCCAGTGTCATGCCGGTCTGTACTTGTCCATATACAGTATATATAGGTCTGGTCTGGGGTCTGTACTTGTGTATATATATATATATATTAGGGGTCTGGTCTGGGGGTCTCTACTTGTTTATATCTATTAGGGGTCTGTACTTGTCTATTATTAGGAGTCTGTATTTGTCTATATATATATTAGGGATCTGGTCTGGGGTCTGTACTTGTCTATATATATTAGGGGTCTGGTCTGGGGTCTGTACTTGTATATATATATATTAGGGGTCTGGTCTGGGGGTCTCTACTTGTTTATATCTATTAGGGGTCTGTACTTGTCTATTATTAGGAGTCTGTATTTGTCTATATATATATTAGGGATCTGGTCTGGGGTCTGTACTTGTATATATATATTAGGGATCTGGTCTGGGGTCTGTACTTGTCTATATATATTAGGGGTCTGGTCTGGGTTCTGTACTTGTCTATATATATTAGGGGTCTGGTCTGGGGGTCTCTATTTGTCTATATATATTAGGGATCTAGTATGGGGTCTGTACTTGTCTATATATATTAGGGGTCTGGTCTGGGGGTCTGTACTTGTATATATATATTAGGGGTCTGGTCTGGGGTCTGTACTTGTCTATATATATTAGGGGTCTGGTCTGGGGGTCTGTACTTGTATATATATATTAGGGGTCTGGTCTGGGGTCTGTACTTGTATATATATATTAGGGGTCTGGTCTGGGGTCTGTACTTGTCTATATATATTAGGGGTCTGGTCTGGGGTCTGTACTTGTATATATATATATTAGGGGTCTGGTCTGGGGTCTGTACTTGTCTATATATATTAGGGGTCTGGTCTGGGGTCTGTACTTGTCTATATATAGTGTGGTCTGGTCTGGGGTCTGTACTTGTATATATATATATTAGGGGTCTGGTCTGGGGTCTGTACTTGTATATATATATTAGGGGTCTGGTCTGGGGTCTGTACTTGTCTATATATATTAGGGGTCTGGTCTGGGGTCTGTACTTGTCTATATATATATATATAGTGTGGTCTGGTCTGGGGTCTGTACTTGTCTATATATATATATTAGGGGTCTGGTCTGGGGTCTGTACTTGTCTATATATATATTAGGGGTCTGGTCTGGGGTCTGTACTTGTATATATATATATATTAGGGGTCTGGTCTGGGGTCTGTACTTGTATATATATATATTAGGGGTCTGGTCTGGGGTCTGTACTTGTATATATATATATATATATTAGGGGTCTGGTCTGGGGTCTGTATTTGTCTATATATATATTAGGGATCTGGTCTGGGGTCTGTACTTGTCTATATATATTAGGGGTCTGGTCTGGGGTCTGTACTTGTCTATATATATATTAGGGGTCTGGTCTGGGGTCTGTACTTGTATATATATATATATATATTAGGGTCTGGTCTGGGGTCTGTACTTGTCTATATATATTTAGAGGTGGGATTTGGGGTCTGTACTTGTATATATATATATTAGGGGTCTGGTCTGGGGTCTGTACTTGTATATATATATTAGGGGTCTGGTCTGGGGTCTGTACTTGTCTATATATATTAGGGGTCTGGTCTGGGGGTCTCTATTTGTCTATATATATTAGGGATCTAGTATGGGGTCTGTACTTGTCTATATATATTAGGGGTCTGGTCTGGGGTCTGTACTTGTCTATATATATTAGGGGTCTGGTCTGGGGGTCTGTACTTGTATATATATATATATTAGGGGTCTGGTCTGGGGTCTGTACTTGTATATATATATTAGGGGTCTGGTCTGGGGTCTGTACTTGTATATATATATATTAGGGGTCTGGTCTGGGGTCTGTACTTGTCTATATATATTAGGGGTCTGGTCTGGGGTCTGTACTTGTATATATATATATTAGGGGTCTGGTCTGGGGTCTGTACTTGTCTATATATATTAGGGGTCTGGTCTGGGGTCTGTACTTGTCTATATATAGTGTGGTCTGGTCTGGGGTCTGTACTTGTATATATATATATTAGGGGTCTGGTCTGGGGTCTGTACTTGTCTATATATATATTAGGGGTCTGGTCTGGGGTCTGTACTTGTCTATATATAGTGTGGTCTGGTCAGGGGTCTGTACTTGTCTATATATATTAGGGGTCTGGTCTGGGGTCTGTACTTGTCTATATATATTAGGGGTCTGGTCTGGGGTCTGTACTTGTCTATATATATATATATATTAGGGGTCTGGTCTGGGGTCTGTACTTGTATATATATATATTAGGGGTCTGGTCTGGGGTCTGTACTTGTCTATATATATATTAGGGGTCTGGTCTGGGGTCTGTACTTGTATATATATATATTAGGGGTCTGGTCTGGGGGTCTGTACTTGTCTATATATATTAGGGGTCTGGTCTGGGGTCTGTACTTGTCTATATATATTAGGGGTCTGGTCTGGGGTCTGTACTTGTCTATATATATATTAGGGGTCTGGTCTGGGGTCTGTACTTGTATATATATATATTAGGGGTCTGGTCTGGGGTCTGTACTTGTATATATATATATTAGGGGTCTGGTCTGGGGTCTGTACTTGTCTATATATATTTAGAGGTGGGATTTGGGGTCTGTACTTGTATATATATATATATTAGGGGTCTGGTCTGGGGTCTGTACTTGTCTATATATATTTAGAGGTGGGATTTGGGGTCTGTACTTGTATATATATATATTAGGGGTCTGGTCTGGGGTCTGTACTTGTATATATATATATTAGGGGTCTGGTCTGGGGTCTGTACTTGTCTATATATATTAGGGGTCTGGTCTGGGGTCTGTACTTGTATATATATATATTAGGGGTCTGGTCTGGGGTCTGTACTTGTCTATATATAGTGTGGTCTGGTCTGGGGTCTGTACTTGTATATATATATATTAGGGGTCTGGTCTGGGGTCTGTACTTGTATATATATATATTAGGGGTCTGGTCTGGGGTCTGTACTTGTATATATATATATTAGGGGTCTGGTCTGGGGTCTGTACTTGTCTATATATATTTAGAGGTGGGATTTGGGGTCTGTACTTGTATATATATATATTAGGGGTCTGGTCTGGGGTCTGTACTTGTCTATATATATTTAGAGGTGGGATTTGGGGTCTGTACTTGTATATATATATATATTAGGGGTCTGGTCTGGGGTCTGTACTTGTATATATATATATTAGGGGTCTGGTCTGGGGTCTGTACTTGTCTATATATATTAGGGGTCTGGTCTGGGGTCTGTACTTGTATATATATATATTAGGGGTCTGGTCTGGGGTCTGTACTTGTATATATATATATTAGGGGTCTGGTCTGGGGTCTGTACTTGTATATATATATATTAGGGGTCTGGTCTGGGGTCTGTACTTGTATATATATATATTAGGGGTCTGGTCTGGGGTCTGTACTTGTCTATATATATTAGGGGTCTGGTCTGGGGTCTGTACTTGTCTATATATATATATTAGGGGTCTGGTCTGGGGTCTGTACTTGTATATATATATATTAGGGGTCTGGTCTGGGGTCTGTACTTGTATATATATATATTAGGGGTCTGGTCTGGGGTCTGTACTTGTATATATATATATTAGGGGTCTGGTCTGGGGTCTGTACTTGTATATATATATATTAGGGGTCTGGTCTGGGGTCTGTACTTGTATATATATATATTAGGGGTCTGGTCTGGGGTCTGTACTTGTCTATATATATATTAGGGGTCTGGTCTGGGGTCTGTACTTGTATATATATATATTAGGGGTCTGGTCTGGGGTCTGTACTTGTCTATATATATTTAGAGGTGGGATTTGGGGTCTGTACCAGTTTAGAAGATTTTGTCTGGGGTCTGTATTTAATCAAATGACCTGGATCATGTAGAGGTGAGATCTGGAGTCTATATCAGTTTAGAGGGTCTGGTCTGGGGGCCTCTAATTGTTGAGGGGTACGATAAGGGTTTAGGGGGGTCTGGTCTGGGATCTGTAATTATTTAGGGTGAGATCTGGGATCCTTCTCAGTTTCAGAACTCCAGTGTCTCTGTTTGTTTAGGGGTGAGATCTGGGGTCTTTCTCAGTTTCGGAGGTCCGGTCTGGGGTCTCTGTAGTGTCTTTCTCTGTTTTGGAGTTCTGGTCTGGAGTCTGTATTTGTTACGGTGAGATCTAGGGTGTTTATGGGTTTGGGAGGTCTGGTGTGGGGTGTTTATGGGTTTAGAAGGTTTGGTCTAGGGTTTCTGTTTGTTTAGGGTGGGATGTAGTTTTGGGGGTCTGGTGTCTGTATTTGTTATAGTGAGATCTGGGGTGCATATGGATTTAGGGGGTCTGGTCTGGGGTCTTTGTTTGTTTAAGAGTTATATATGGGGTCGTTCTCAGTTTTGGGGTCCAGTATGGTCAGATAGGTCCATGTGGTTGTCCTTGGAGATCCTTAGTATATATAGATGTATGGTAGCAGCCATGTTGAGTCATAGTGGCCCCTCCTTTGGGTCAGACCCCATCTTACCCCCCATCTTATGTGTAACCTAATATATGGCTCCCTCCAATCTGTCCCATTAATTGTAAAAAAAAATTGTGAACGTTTGGGAATTTTAAGCCATTTTGGGGGGCATTCCTTATCCTGGAGGTAATATATATATATATATATATATACAACAATGAGATGTCATTGGTCCCATCTTACTATGGGGTGACTCCAAGCTGTGGAGGAGGTTACATCAGTCCAATGGGTGAAACCTTCAGCTAATAATACTCACAATGGGTGTAATAAAACAAGGGGTTCACATACTTTTCTGACATCTATAGGATGACCCCCCAGTGTACTAGACCTCGCCGATCACAGAGGAGGGGAATGGGTTAAGTTTCCCGCCAGGAGATTTTCTTTCTGGTTATGTAAAGAGCAGATTGTTTAATTTGCTTTCCCTCTCTCTAAATAGCTGTGGGAATTGTGAAACGCGTGCGAAGGGCGAGGAGGGGGTGTCAGGCGGAGGATAATCTCTGCAATTATTTCATTTGGTGAGACATGTTGTAGCCTGATGTGTGAGCTCCCCAGCGGCCATACAGCTAGAGATCTGCTGGAGTGTCAGCTGTGCGAGCGAGAGGAGTAATGAGGCCAGGCCAGAGACACCCACATGTCATAGAGAGAGCAGAACATGTCCCATAGATAGAGCACGTGTACTTCTATATGCATAGATAGATAGATAGATAGATAGATAGATAGATAGATAGGAGATAGATAGATAGATAGATAGATAGATAGATAGATAGATAGGAGATAGATAGATAGATAGATAGATAGATAGATAGATAGATAGGAGATAGATAGATAGATAGATAGATAGATAGATAGATAGATGATAGGAGATAGATAAATAGATAGGAGATAAATAGATAGATAGATAGGAGATAGATAGATAGATAGATAGATAGGAGATAGATAGATAGATAGATAGATAGATAGATAGATAGATAGGAGATAGATAGATAGATAGATAGATGATAGATAGGAGATAGATAAATAGATAGGAGATAGATAGATAGATAGATAGATAGATAGGAGATAGATAGATAGATAGATAGATAGATAGATAGATAGATAGGAGATAGATAGATAGATAGATGATAGATAGATAGATAGATAGATAGATAGATAGATAGATAGGAGATAGATAGATAGATAGATAGATAGGAGATAGATAGATAGATAGATAGATAGATAGATGATAGATAGGAGATAGATAAATATATAGATAGATAGGAGATAGATAGATAGATAGGAGATAGATAGATAGATAGATAGATAGATAGGAGATAGATAGATAGGAGATAGATAAATAGATAGATAGATAGATAGATAGATAGATAGATGATAGATAGGAGATAGATAAATAGATAGGAGATAGATAAATAGATAGATAGATAGATAGATAGATAGATAGATAGGAGATAGATAGATAGATAGATAGATAGATAGATGATAGATAGGAGATAGATAAATAGATAGGAGATAGATAAATAGATAGATAGATAGATAGATAGATAGATAGATAGATAGGAGATAGATAGATAGATAGATAGATAGGAGATAGATAGATAGATAGATAGATAGATAGATAGATAGGAGATAGATAGATAGGAGATAGATAGATAGATAGATAGATAGGAGATAGATAAATAGATAGATAGATAGGAGATAGATAGATAGATAGATAGATAGATAGATAGATAGGAGAGATAGATAGATAGATAGATAGATAGATAGATAGATAGATAGATAGATAGATAGGAGAGATAGATAGATAGATAGATAGATAGATAGATACTGTAAATAAACAGACGGGCAGATACAAATCAAGACCAACTTCACTAACTGCTCAACAAGAAAGAAGAACGATGAGTGGTGTCCTCATAGAGAGTGCAAACCAGAAAGCCCCCATAAGTCACGCCAACTAGAGTGCATCTGTGGTACTGCAGTTTTGTTCCATTGATGTAAATGAGCCCAAGCTGCAATACCACAACCAACCAGTGGACAGGTGTGGTGCTGTTTAATGAAGAAAGCAGCTAGGGTTTTCTGGTCCTGAACATCTGTTTCAAAGGTGAAAACTCTAGCTGTCCGCTCTGTGCCTCGGCCTAGAGATATGTCTACCTTGAGTAGGGGGCATTGAAAGATGGGGGGAATCATAGGCCTTCAAGATTGACTAAATAAGGCCATAGATAAGGCCATGATGGTAACTGTACTTATGAATGACACCATCATCAACATTAACAACTAAACTGGCCAAAATTAGTCTGCACAACATAGAAGATGATCCACCAAAACCAGCCATGGCAAACAGTGATATTTTTGCCCAGTGAAGTGTAGTGTCTGTACTTTGAATGTTCCAGAAGTGTTCATTGTATAAAACTGGTCTACATAATGGATGGACCTTAAGCATTTGGTGTGCACTAGAAGGATCGGTCGCCACTTTAATAAAACCATGCTCTGAGCAGAAGTGATGGTGGAAGCTTACTAAGCGTTATCATTGGGTGGTCACTTGTCCCACCACCTTACAGGTCCTTCTGGCTCCAAGTAAGGAATATTGAGGGTCTTTCATCTTTTGTGGTGGGCTTTAATTTCTTGTATGATCGACATCACACTTTTGTGGTGTTTTGGTGAAGACCATGACATGGGGCTCTTAAAAAAATTAACAGACCATGAGACCAAAAATGGCCATTTTGGCTGTGGTCAACATTAGCTCTAATGTAGTATCTGTTCTTCTCAGTGGTTGGATGACCATTGCGATCTACACACAGTGGCAAGGTCTTAAGGATTGGTATGCTCTTGGAGGACCAGCACCAACCTTCTCAAAACCACGCCCTGAGCAGAAGTAATGGTTGAAGCTTCCAAAGTAGGTGGTCATTGGTCCCCCTGCCTTGTAGGTCCTTCTGACTCCGAGTTTGGGAATATCAGGATTTTTTTCTCCCTTTGTGATGAGCTTGAATTTGTTGTAGGATTCAGGCCACAATTTTGTAGAACTTGGGTGAAAACTATGAGATTGGTCATTCAAAAAATAAAAAAAATTTCTCTTTTGAAGGCCCTAAACAAGATAACAATGTAGATTGCTTAGATTGCATCTTAGTGTTATAGATTGGAGTTGATGGACCTGTGTCTTCATTCAATCTCACCTCACCTCCACCCAACCTCACCTCATCATAGTGTTATAGGTTGGACTTGATGGACCTGGGTCTTCATCCAACCTCACCTCAACCCAACCTCACCTCACCATAGTGTTATAGGTTGGACTTGATGGACCTGTGTCTTCATTCAACCTCACCTCAACCCAACCTCACCTCATCATAGTGTTATAGGTTGGACTTGATGGACCTGTGTCTTCATTCAATCTCACCTCAACCCAACCTCACCTCATCATAGTGTTATAGGTTGGACTTAATGGACCTGTGTCTTCATTCAATCTCACCTCAACCCAACCTCACCTCATCATAGTGTTATAGGTTGGACTTGATGGACCTGGGTCTTCGTCCAACCTCACCTACTATGTTACTAGAAGATCTCCAACTTGTCCACCGAATAAAAGATCCAGAACCCTGAAGATTTATTTTGTATTTTATTTTGTCGTCATAATCTACAACCCATGTTTTTTTTCATTTGTCCTGACTTTATCTAGACTCAAAAAATTACATGTTCCTTGAGGAACCTACGACAATGCTCAAAGCTCGAAGCCTCATATAGTGATGCGTTAGTGTGTGTTGACGTTCTATATACTGTATTAACCATCTCTTCCCAGATTGTCCGTGTTGCCTGTGTATATAATTATAACCAATTAGGGAGATTTATATGATATAATGAAGGGGTAAATATTCACCTGGTATATCATCAATGCTCTCAGACACAAAGTTATATCCAAGTCTATAATTATATGGCAGCAGCTGCTTCTACCCACACGGTGGCCGAGGCTTGTTGTCTTCTCTGGTGTATCTTAACAGAACAGTAACAGGGAGAACATCTTCTAAGATTTACAAAAATGTTATAATTTTTTTGGGGAATTTACTGAAAGGTCCATTTGATAAATTTCTTAAAAAAAAGGTTTCAGAAGGTTGTGGATTTTTTTGTTAAAGTCATACCCCATCCATTGCTACCCAATTCTGTTCCGACTCATTCCAGGCCCTCCATCAGATTCCTGGTCCTTCTCGACACACAAGCCCTAACCACCCAGTCAGCCATTGGCCACAGAGGTGACCTACCTCATCGGGTGGTGGAAAAGTCATTCCCTGTGCGTTGAGAGTGGCCAAAGGTCCTGTAAAGTGTCAGAACTGGAAATTTTTTTACCGAGTTCTTGGTTGGGCTACTCATTTAATAGAAAAGCCCACTCTATAAAACAGAGCAATGAGCAACAATGTTGCACCATTAGATTTGATATACTCAAATTTACAAGACATTGCGGATAGCGGACAATGGGATGAGCAAGGATTTCCATTTTCACTTGGAATGTCCCAATATACAGCCATCGGCAGGTGAAGTAACGGTATATCATTATATTAACTGCACAATGGTGCGACTACACTAGATGGCGATATCTTACTGTGAAATAAACCTGAAGTCATCGTATTTCCAAAATGTTCTACGATATCTAGCAGTGGAATAACCTTTCAGTGCCTAAGGCCAGAAAGGAGACCACATTCCCTTGGTCCATTACATCCCAGTAGCCAAGATAGGCCGTCAATGTTCATGTGTGGTTGTGTGACATCTGTGACCCGTACAAATCAGTTACCTTTAAGGGCTGTGGGCCCATACGTGACCCGCACACATTTAGACCTGGTCCTGACCCCCATAGATGGGGATGGTAAGTGAAGCAACCACCTGAGAAGTCCTGGAGAACAATACAGGTACATGGACTTGTCTATCACAACTAGATTCACAAGACCATTGTTTGAAGATCAAATGGTACCAATAACATGGTTAGATAGTTAAAACTTTGCACATACTATAAATAATCTTCTAGAACTTGGAAATTCAGGTACAATTTTTGCCAAAATTCAAAAAGTTTGTCGACTCACTTTGTGGGTGCTTGAGCCCGAAATGGAGCTCTCAATCCAAAGACCTGAAAAACATCGACCGACAAATTAACCTGAACTCCAAGTTCCTTGTGGCAAAGAAATATCTTCTTTAAATATGAATTAGAAGGCCAAGGATTACCGAGGGCCACAAAGGTAACTGCATGTTGGACCTCAAGATGAACTTCCACCATCTCCAACAATATGCAAATCTATTCTCCAGGATGTAATTAGGAGAACAGTGCCTCTGTGTGCTGCCCTCTAGAGGCACACACTCTCCCTGATGTGTACGATCATCCCCTGACCCTGGTCTATAGTCTCTCACTCTGCCAAATCAGTATCCCTTCGCTATGCTGAGGAGGCCCAAAAGACTGAAACAGTCTTCCCATAGCTGGGAATCTATTCCTTCTGGAATAGAAATACTAATTTGGCAATTAAATCATGATAGTAGGCTTATTAACTGAGTCATGCATGATGCTAAGGAGGCTGCCCTCTAGAGGGCAGCACACAGAGGCACTGTTTTCCTAATTACATCCTGGAGAATAGATTCGCATATTTTTTACCCAGAAACCCTAGCGGAGCAGGCATGACTTGTAAGTCTCCGTACTGCCTATGTAGGCACACACTCTCCCTGATGTGTACGATTATCCCCTGACCCTCATCTCCAACAACTCCAATTGTTTGCATTCTTTGATAGGCACCACTCCACTGATTCTAGTACAGAAGATTTTTTTTCTCTAGCCTCCATCATTCCTGTTAGTCTCATCACCCAATATGCCAATAGGGCGGTCCCAGACTCGCTGCTCCAGCCCACAACCGCCCACCTGACAGTAAAGAGCCTAATGAACCTATTGAGCGCTGAAACCGATACCAATTGCTCGGGAACGGTGAGGGCTAGAGAAAAATTCCAACCTTGCTGAAATCGGTGGAGTGGCACCTATTCAAGGATACAGAGTTGGAGTTGGAGTAGGAGGTGAAGCAAGGATAAAGTGGCACTTTTTGAAATCAGACCATGTGGCAACCAAACCCTACTACACTGTGGTCTTGGCTACCTACGTGACCAGATGTCAGGTCCACGCCTGCGCACTCCCACAGATGCGGCCACTTCACTACCTGAGATAGAGAGGGAACGGAGACAATGTCACGCAAAGAAAGAGAGAACGCTAGCAAGTTTTTTAAGACCCACTGACCCTGCAATCCTAACCCTAACCATTTTACAAGATTCCATCAGAGCAATGAAAAGATTCTGATTTTCCCTGTGCCTGAAAAATAAGACCTACCCCAAAAACAAGCCTTAGCCTTTTTGTCGGGGAAAAAATAAAGACCCTGTCTTTTATTCCGAGAGACTCGGTAGGACGATCCGGACCATGAAACAATTTAACACTTTGGCCAAAAATAATGTCAGTGGCTCCACCTAGAGCTCCAAACTGGTATTGTAAGCTTATGGTAATAAAGGAGAAAATATAATGTACTAGCTTCTGCCCGCGACTTCATCTGTGGGTTGTTGGAGTCGATGATCCGCCTATATTCAGCAAGCTCTCAAGCTGTCCTGCTGCTGACCTTGTTCCTTGCACCGTGCCTGTGATTGTTCTGGCACCTCAGCAGCTCGTTGGAACACCATATAATGAGCGTGTTGTTGGCGTTGATGAACCGCCTGCTCTAACGTTTCAACAGGTGTCAAGCTGACCTGCTGCTGCACTCGTTCCTTATGCTTTGCCCGTGATTGTTCCGGTATCTCAGCAGCTGGCTGAGACGCCATATAATGCATGTGTTGTTGGTGTTGATGATCTCCCTCAGCTCCGCTTGAGGAGAACTCTGTGACTTCTGGATCCTTCATAGCTCTCGTTGTTTGCGAAAAATTAGACTTTCTTTTTCCAGGCATGTTGAAAATTGGCAAACTGCAAATTTGGATTAAAGGTGTTTGCCCATATCAGTTTGTCAGCAGTGGAGCAGATCAGATAATATGCAAATGCAAGGACACAAACCACTAAGGGTTAGCTGAGTGTTTACACAGAGAGATAACAACCCTGGCTTACTCAGAAGCTGAGATAAGAGCAGTGTAATATAGTATGTGAACATAAATTCATAACAGTCGTGAAGCCATGTTATTTTTCCCGGGGATAAAAAGTAGCCTATGTGTTAATCAAGGTTACGCTCTATCTATGTGCCAAATTTCATCCAAATCCGTTCAGCCGTTTTTGTGTGATTGAGGAACAAACATCCAAACTTTCACATTTCACATTTATAATATTAGTTTAATTTAAATGGGCCGGCCCGGTGCAGGAGTCCCATATTTTGTAGCAAGGACCATATTGGATTGGTGGCTTCTGCTTCCCGATAGAGACTGGATGAAGACTGAATCCGATCTACACAATGAGGTCTGCTTTTCTTCTGATATATAGGTATGTCATCTAAGACACGAAAATCTCTTATGTTTAATAGGGGTTGGCAATTACTTTTGCACTCAGGGTCAGTTGGGGTGAATACATCTTTTCTCTAGTAAACAAAATGATGCAAAAACCGTATATTGGGTTTATGCTCTATGCACACCACTATGTGCTTTGCCAGTGTACTAGTCACTGATCCACTATCCATGGCCCCACTAGTCGCTGACCCACCATCCATGGCCCCACTAGTCACTTACCCACCATCCATGGCCCCACTAGTCACTGATCCACCATCCATGGCCCCACTAGTCACTTACCCACCATCCATGGCCCCACTAGTCACTGACCCACCATCCATGGCCCCACTAGTCACTGATCCACCATCCATGGCCCCACTAGTCACTGACCCACCATCCATGGCCCCACTAGTCACTTACCCACCATCCATGGCCCCACTAGTCGCTGACCCACCATCCATGGCCCCACTAGTCACTTACCCACCATCCATGGCCCCACTAGTCACTGACCCACCATCCATGGCCCCACTAGTCACTTACCCACCATCCATGGCCCCACTAGTCACTTACCCACCATCCATGGCCCCACTAGTCACTGATCCACCATCCATGGCCCCACTAGTCACTTACCCACCATCCATGGCCCCACTAGTCACTGATCCACCACCCATGGCCCCACTAGTCACTGATTCACCATCCATGGCCCCACTAGTCACTGATCCACTATCCATGGCCCCACTAGTCACTTACCCACCATCCATGGCCCCACTAGTCACTGATCCACCATCCATGGCCCCACTAGTCACTGATCCACCATCCATGGCCCCACTAGTCACTGACCCACCATCTATGGCCCCACTAGTCACTGACCCATTCATACATGGCCCCATACAAATGCCCATGTATTATCATGGGTCCATGTGTCTCATTGAAGCAGCACAATGGGTTTGGATTCCATCCATGTGCCATCTGTGCCATTTTACCACGGACCCATGTTCGCTTTAGATTGTATTTGAGACTTGCCCAAAAACTAAAGAGACCAGGTAAGGGCAAAGAAGAGAAAGAGGGACCGTCCTCCTTGTGGAAGATGAAAGGAAAACCGCGCTCGCCCAGGTACAGTGAAAAGACTTTATTTTGCACAACACGTTTCGAGCATACTGCTCTTTCTCAAGTGCATATGATCAACCTTCCCAAGTTGAGGGTTAGTGCTTGAAGTAAACAACAGTTTACTATGGTGGTATTTTTTGCTGGTGAGGGCCAGATACCACAAAAGATTGGTGAGTCAAAAAAGTTTGAGAAGCCCTGGCCTACGTAAATCCTTATCTTGTTGTCTTGATAGGAATCAGGCTTGTAACGGGTGGGTTGTAGATGTGAACAGGCAAGTCCGTACCATAGTAAGAGATTAGGTCGAGCAATATAGTAGCACCTATAACTGGCAGAGACCAGTATGGACCTGTTATCTACTATTGGTGCCTTTGGTATTGTGTTACCAGGTATATCTAGATGCCCGGAGACTCGATGGGTGGTGGTAGAGACACCGATCTGGAGTCTGTAGAGACAAGTTCATGACAAGGGACTCCAATTGGTTAGGGTATTGTACTTTTCAAAATGGCGGCAGCCAAAACCTTTTGCATTGCTGGTGCCTTGAAAGGTGAAATTTTTGGAAAAGGGAGTCAAACATTGAGTAGGCTTTTAGTCACAAGGCTAAGAAATTGGCCACCACTTGGAGGGGGATCCCAATGTGATATTTCCTTTAGGTCCCACCTTTCTATGGAAGCCCCTGGTGGCAAAAATTCAGAATTTTAATATTTTTTTTACTATTATTTTATGATTTTATTGGATTATTTTTATTCTGGATATTTTGTCTAGAATGTGACGACATAATCCAAAAACAGCAAACAAACAAATTACCATCCACAATTATTACACTTTCCATCTAGTGACAATTGCGAGATTACGTACAATTACAATCCCGGCCCCGGAGGGTAAAGCAGCCAATAGAAAGTCGCTCTCCGATAAATATATATACAGCTCCGTATACAGGGCAGGTGACAGTGCGCGACCTACAAGACCCCAACTCAATACTGAAAGGTAAGGGAAACCGATTACATTGTACAGGATACAACACACAGAAAAGAGAGAAATAATACAAAATATTACAATAAAGTAGTTTCTGCTTAGTGACAAATGTAAATGCCTGTATTATATTCTAATAAGTCGTATCAGTAATACAGAGCTGCGAATGACAACACTGAACACATCCATCTACTACTGATAATGGAACTTTATATATTTGATTTATATATCTATCCCATATCTATCTATCTATCTATCTATCTATCTATCTATCTATCTCCTATCTATTCATCTATCTATCTATCTATCTATCTATCTATCTATTCATCTATCTATCTATCTATCTATCTATCTATCTATCTCCTATCTATCTATCTATCTATCTATCTATCTCCTATCTATTCATCTATCTATCTATCATCTATCTATCTATCTATCTATCTAT